>NC_087192.1:5680000-5702500 GCF_035594125.1 Scylla paramamosain
AGGTCAGTGGGTCAAATTAATGAAAGCGTGTGTGTGTGTGTGTGTGTGTGTGTGTGTGTGTGTGTGTGTGTGTGTGTGTGTGTGTGTGTGTGTGTGTGTGTGTGTGTGTGGGCAGCGATTTTTGTTACCACAGTATCACACATTATTTTCAAAAAGTGTGTGTGAGCGTAATTTTTAGCGCACAATATTACATGTTTGTACTTTCATGCCAAAAGATTTTTATTTCAGTGGTGCATTTAAGGATTTCTGTGCATGGAATGAAAAATCACAGGAAAAAAAAATAATAATAAAAACTGTTGGCAATGCTTTGTTAGATACTGAATTGTAATCATGTCCTTTAAAATATTCGTATATTTGACACACTTCTCCATTTTGTTCCTCACTAATCAATAGTTACCTTCTTCCTATCTGTAAAGTGAAGCCCACATGCACTTTACAACAAGATATATGAATAGAAAAGACTCAGTAATCAAGTTGTTAGTGTTGAAGCATTAGGGAGTTTTAAAAGGATGGACACATTTATGGACGGGATGACAGATGGAAATTGAAAAAAAAAAAGTTTCATACGGGGACTGCCACGTGTACGAGTATGCCTGATGGGTGCATGGAACTTCCCTTATTTTCTGATTTTCTAATGTCATAGCAGTGTCATGAGAAAATAACGATAACATCCCTGTCCTCTACTTGAAGCTGCCAGTCTCATAATTTACAGGCAACATCTTCGTCTCGCGTGCTCATTTACCTGACAGTAATGTTTCCAATCATGTCTCCTCAATGTACTCTGACCATTATGAAGAGCACTTGGAAACCTGAAGTCTTAGCATCCCACCGATCACAAACAGATGCTTAGGCCAAAGAGCTATGTAGGCCTGATGGATTCTTGTATTTATTTTTATTAGGTTCTTATATTTTAAGAGGCTGGTGCTGTGTTCTCATCCCTGGGAGTGACAAGGGCTGTGCTTAATGGATCGCCAGACTACAGGCCCAGTGACAACAAGGAAGAAAGCATATCATCCATTGGTCTTGCTGTACTCTAAAGCAGCACTAGTCTTCCATAAAATCAGATTAGGAGACTTCAACATTTCACTTGCCCGTTATCATAAGTCTGTGGGCAATTTTCAGTCCGTGGTCCAAGAAAAGAAAATAGTTCCTGAATGAGTTCCTTTTAGTGCTCCTACATTTTATATTGCCACACCTGAGCGAAAATGTGTTATTCCTTCAGCCTTCAGTCCTTTTTCTTTTTCTTCTTTTATCGGACAATGCTTTCATACAACTTGTCCCGAGAAGCAGCAATCACTTCAATCTTTCCCCCTTTGTGTCTTTCAGCCTTCGAAATTTTTTTTATATATTATTTTGGTGGCAGACTTATGGTAGGTAAGGACTGGTCGTCTCTCCTCTTGAGGCCTACGTGCTGGGGTATGAGGCGTGCTGGGAGTGTGAATGTGTGCATGTAGCGCTCTTGTCTTGTCTTGTCCTGTCTTGGCAACCGTCCTTTATGTGGCTGTCGTTCTGTGCGTGTGTCTGTTTGTCTGTCTGTGTGGTTGGGCGGAGGGCGGGTGGGCGGGTGGGTGGGTGTGTGGGTAGGGGAGAGAGAGAGAGAGAGAGAGAGAGAGAGAGAGAGAGAGAGAGAGAGAGAGAGAGAGAGAGAGAGAGAGAGAGAGAGAGAGAGAGAGAGAGAGAGAATTTGTAGCCATATAATAATAGTAATGAAACATAGCTCTCCATCAGTAAAGTGTTTTGATTACTCTAGCATCTATATTTATGATGTATTATAATCATCGGGAGTGGCTGATAATAGCTGGAATAATGCACTAAAATAATCCATCAAAATTAACCTAAAAAAAAAAAAAAAAAAAAAAAAAAAAAAAAAAAAATTGTTCCTGCACATTTTTTTCTATCAATAAATGATATATCTCAAATTATATCGTCATTAAACACCACAGTTAGTGACATTTATATTGAAACCACAACAATGAAAAAAAAAATAAAAAAAAAAATAAAAAATGAAAACCTTATATTTATGGATTCAAGTGTCTCCTCGAGCGTGAGAGACGAATTAAATACAGAAATGGTTCCAAGCATGCGTCATCATCACGAACACCATTGTGTAATAAAGACGATTCATCAAACACTTTCTCTCTCTCTCTCTCTCTCTCTCTCTCTCTCTCTCTCTCTCTCTCTCTCTCTCTCTCATTTGCTTTTTTTTTTTTTTTTGCTATTTTTTCTCTTCCTTCACTATGCAGTCATTCGATTTCTCATAATTTTTTTAACATTATGTCATGGGCTTGCCTTGATTTTCGTGATTAGCTTACTGTAAATACATGTAATGTATGAAGCGGTTTAGCTGTAATTTAGTATTATTCTCTTAATCATAAAATAAAGCTAAATTAATACCATTTTCTTAATCATCAACTCAAGTTAAATTAATATCATTCTCTTAGTTATAAACTGAAGATAAATTAAAAATATAGTCAATTATAAACTGGAGCATAATTGATATAACTTAAAATATTCCTGTGTCAAAGATGTCATATTCCAATTTCTCTTTTCTCTTCATTCATTGCCATATTTCTCCTGAACTTTGGTTCTCTTCTATATCGCGATCTACATGATTTAGTACCAGCATCAGCAGATCAACTCGTCTTGAAATAACGGCATTTCTTTCCTTCCTCTCCCACACGTGTTGCTTCTGTAGAATAGTATTAGCATTACTAACATTCATTTTGTTAATGTATACGTTCCAACCTCTCGCTCTTACTCCATTTATGAAAACTTTACACAAACACACATCCAACCATACACACACACACACACACACACACACACACACACACACACACACACACACACACACATTATCCTTGGCCCTGCATACACCACCTATGAAGAAGCCCTGAACACCCTGAAGCTGTCCAGACTATCCACCAGGTACAGTGAGGCTCTAGAGAAGTTTGGAAGGGGACTTCTGAATCATCCACGTCTCAGAAACATGCTGCCGCCTGACGCGCCTCGCCCTACCCGTGCCACCAGACACCACAATAAGATAACGCCCCTAAAGGCGCCACGTACGGACCGGTACAGACTCAGTGCGATTCCCACCATGGTGCGAGCCATCAATCAATAGTCTCTTCTAGATTTGACTTACCTTTAGGATTAATGTCAAGTATTTCCCCACCCCCAATGTACATTTTCAGTTTGTTGACTGCCTAAAGAATAAACCGTTCATTATTATTATTATTATTATTATTATTATTACACACACACGCTACACACCTACTCATACCCACTCATCCACCCACACCTACGCACGCACTTAAGAGTAATACATGTAAATATGTGCAGGATTAGGTGCATTCATGAAACACAGATTTTGTAAAATGCTGAGCTTCTGTGTGAATTCCAGTGAGCCCCGCAGCGCTCCACCTTTGTGTCTTGCGAAGGGAATAAGGAAAGAGGAGGCAGCAAGCAGGGATAACAGGGCAAGCTTATAAAAAGGCAGGAAATGGATTGTCAGGGGAAGGAGGGGAAGGGAAGAAGGGAAATGCTATGAAAGAAAAGCGAATGGCAAGCATATGAGGGGGAAGATGTGTGTGTGTGTGTGTGTGTGTGTGTGTGTGTGTGTGTGTGTGTGTGCTCACACCCATTGCTCTAAAAAAAATATAATAACTAAAGAATTACAGAATGAAAAAAAATGTGATGGAGGTGAGAGTTAACGCGCACACGCACGCACGCGCGCGCCGCGCGCGCACACACACACACACACACACACACACACACACACACACACACACACACACACACACACACACACACACACACACACACACACACACACACATACACATGACGTCTTTCCGAGTTTCAAGAGATTAAAAAAGTGACTCAATCAACCCGGAAATTGAGGAAATATCCTCTCTCTCTCTCTCTCTCTCTCTCTCTCTCTCTCTCTCTCTCTCCTCTCTCTCTCTCTCTCCTCTCTCTCTCTCTCTCTCTCTCTGCAGTTTTCAATTTCTCAGGTAAGGACAAGCAATCGTCTGGTTATAGATTAATCTCCTTTTCCTCTGCCCTTTCTATCACGTCCGCCATTCTCCGTCAATGCCTTCCCCATTTTTCATAATGTCCAATCCCTTTCATCCCGCGGCGTCAGGAGGCAATGAGGGAGGTCACCTGCAATACTGATCAATGTTACGCATAAAGGCCAAAGGTGAATGCAGGGTTCGAATTTATTGCTTTATTTTGAATATGAATCGTGTTATGTAAAAAAAATCCTATTACTTTCCATTGCCTTTGTAGGAATTGAATGATGTGATTAATGTTATGGTCTTTCGTTTGATGCTTGGTTGCTTGTTTTATATGATTTTATTTTATAAGCTTCCTTGTTTTGGTTGTTTTGTTTTTTAAGCTTCGAAATTCAAAGTCTGATTTGGAAAAAAGTTGAAATGTATATTCGACGTTTTTCTATTCATTCATTTATGTATTTATTTTGAGGGAAAGCAACAGGAAAAATATAAAAGGCAAAAAAATTGACAAGAGGAAGAATATCAATATCTAAAACAAATTCTGACAAAACTGCGTCCCATTCTCTATCGCACACACACACACACACACACACACACACACACATAACTAAAAACATCTCATTCTTTTACTCGCAATGTTGGATTTTTATATATATCAACATTCGCTGTCATAAACTGAATTGTCAACTGAGTAACTAAATGAAACAGTCACTTCCATTTTATGCAATACCTAAAGCAAGAAATGACGTAATAGGGAAACACTACAAAACAAATAATACGAAAACAATAAAGAGTAGGAAGTAAAGACCGCATTGTTCTTCATTTCTCAATATTAAAGGCACAATAATAATAAAAATAATAAGAAAATCGTAAGAAAACCCTGTAATACAATACATGATAGAACATCGAAGGTATAACTTTGGAAAAAAAAAAGAATAGAAAATTGTAAGAAAACGCCGTAATTCAATATATGGAATAGTGAAAGTATACGTAGCTACGATAACAAAGTACGCAATCGAAGAAAACACCGTGAAACAATACATTATGGAAAACTGAAGATATAACAACGATAAAATACGATGAAACAAAAAAAAAAGGAAAAAAAATACTCCCTTGCACTACAAAATGATAAACGTGCACAGTACAGGAAGAAAACGTAAATCATGGAGGAAGAAAATGTGTAATTAAAAGGAAGCGGACGGCCCATCGCACGCCATTCGTCATCCCAATGTACGTAACTACACGTGTCTGTCTAGTTTCAGGGGGCCCGAGTCAGGCCAACCGCCCGGTAACGCTACTCTGTTCTTTGCGCCGAAAAAAAAAAAAAGTGAAATTCGCAACCAAGTTTACATTTTTTCCAGTACAGGAGGACTGGTCGGTGCCCCTTGCTTGTTCCGGAAAATCTATTGATCTATGGGTGCACGGATTCACGAGCATTTCAGTGCCTTGAGGACTGTTTTTTAAGTGTTTCTAGCGATTTTTTTTTTCTTCATTTACCTCTTCACTGACATGATAGAGGTTTAAATTCAATGCTATTACAAGCCTGCATTAAGTTTAAGATGAAATACTCCGTGATGTGGCACTAAAAGTCATATGTAGTTAGTCATCCACTGTCATTGTACCTCCACCTACTCTTTTTTTATTAATGACTGGCGATCTATTGAAGCTTAGAGAGCCTCCTGTACTGGAAGTATTAAGCATGTTCCTCGCTTCCACGTAGGATAAGTAATAAGTTATCTAATGCTTGTGTTGGTCTGTATGTTTCCTGACTGTCGGGAAAATACGAGAAAATTCTTGCCACTGAAATAAAAATGTTCTCGAGTTTCCTATTGGTACAAAAAAAAAAAATAATAATAATAATAAATAAATAAATAAATAAAATTTTATATATACCTACTTCTACATTTTATCCTCTTTTTCTGTCCATTATGACTTTTCTACAACAGTTTCATCGCAGCCTTCGGTGTGTTTCTGAATTTCGCATTGATAAAAACAAGCAAAAAATTATTTATTGAAAAATGGTTAATGATTTTTAGTTTTTTCGACCTGTTAAGCTTAATAATTTAGCAAGGCAAAGAGGACACTGTTGTTCGACTCTTGACCAGCAGGGGCACAGGAAACGCAGGTAACAGTGCAGGTGTTTATTCACAGAAGGTGTGAACAGAAGGCTGGAGGTAGGTGATCTCTCGGCGCCAGGCCGCGCACTTCAACTTAACACTTATGACTGAAGCCTAGCTCGTTCACTCATACACGTATTCATGCCTCACACAAGTCTCGCTCATTCACTCGTTCACACAACTAGCTAACAACCACACACCTCCCCCGAGACATAAGGAAGATTCCTTATCTTTGTTATGGCTACCGTAACACATGAAACAAAGTTACAATGATTGAAGTACAGAAAACACGGTACATATACACAAAACAAACACAGCGTACAATGAACACGTACGACTAATCGTAGGTGCTACGGTGCCACCGCACCTGCAGTCGTCTCGGCTCCCTACGCTGTCGGCTGCTTCGACGCTCTGGTTGCTCTCGGCCACGGTGTACCCCGTTACCCTGATGCTCCGGGCTGCCGGGATGGTGGTGTTCCTCGTGACCCTGATGCTGAAGCGCTGCACCGCCATGAGCGGTGTGCTGCTCGACAGGAAGGGGAGCAAGAGGTCTGTGTGGGCGTAGGTGTCTTCTATTACGCCACATCACGCGACCGCTGCCCATCTTGATGAGGTAGTCTCTCCTTCGCCCAACAGCCACGATGACACCCAGGCGATCCCAGAGGCCTGTCGTGTGATCTTGAACGTCGACGTGGCCACCGAGGTGCAGGAGAGGAAGAGTACGGGCGGACGCGTCGTGGCGAAGTTTCGCTTTCTTCCTCAGTCGCTCTGCCTTGGCGTCGCACTCATCAGCAGCGCGCTGCCACTGCTGAGCGTATGAGCGATGATGAGCCGGGACACAGGACCTCATAGGATGACCGAAGAGGACTTGTGCTGGTGATCGCCCTTCCGCCCTCGGAGTGTTGCGCAGTTCCAGCAACCCGCGAGCGAACGCATCCTCGTCCAGGTGTCCCTGCTGTGTGGTCGTGAGGATCAGCTTCTTCACGGACTTGACCGCTGCCTCGGCGTGACCATTGGAGCGTGGATAATGAGGTGAAGATACACGATGCTCCACCCCCCATCGAGCCAGGAAGCGCCGTACCGATGAAGAAGTGAACTGCGGTCCACCGTCAGTCCTCAGGAGAACAGGCACGCCCGTGTCGGCGAACACACCCCGAAGGACACGAACGAGCTGATCAGCCGATGCTGGACGTGAGCATGCAGACACGTGAGGCCACCCAGACAAGCGATCTACATACACGAGGTATGTACGGCCTGCTGCGTGGAAGTAGTCTGCAGAAACTGACTCAAACACCCTGCTGGGTGTGTCCGTGTCCTGCCAGAGAGGTTCGTTAGCTTGGCTTGGTAGGAGTGGACGGCATAGTGAGCATCCAGAAACGACGTTCTCAACGTCTCTGTCCATACCAGGCCAGTACACCGTTTGTCGGGCCCGTCGCTTGGTGCGCTCCATCCCCTGATGACTGTCATGGAGTCGCTCTAGTGTTTCTCGGCGGAGGCTGTGAGGAATAAGAAGCCTCGGCCCGTAAACCACCAGGTCGTCGTCTACGGCCAGCAGACTGCGCACCGGCCAGTACGTACGCAAGCGGTGATCGAGGTCGTGGCAATGATCAGGGAAGCCCTCGATGATGACGTTCTTGAGCAAGCAGTACTCCCCGTCTCTTGCTGCTGCGGCACGTACCATTTCCACAGTCTGATCCTGGAGTGGTGCTAAGCGGACGCCGTCCTCATTGGTGGCAGATAACGCTGAGATGACCGCTGAGTGGAGAGGGTCGAGGTCACCAGAAGTAGCAGCATCCTCTTCCTCCACTGGGTCCTGTACTGGAGCACGTGAGAGGGCGTCGTCTGTCAACTCGATGGCCATGGATCCACCAGCCATTGCACGTAAACCTTCCTTTGCTTCGAAGACGCTGGGAAAGGCCTTGATCACAGCAGCAGCGTGCCCCGCACGCTGCTGTGGCGTTGGGTCGTAGGAATGAGGCCAGCTGATCACTTCTGTGGGCGTAGATAGAGGTGGCTGCGAGGCGGTCGGGTACTTGATGGAGCTGTTGCCGGTGTGCTGTTCTTCCCTGCGTAGCGGTCGGATTTGAGCCGGAAAATCTTCGGGGAGGATTCCGAGAGCGATGGAATCGTACCAGCTAAGCAGCGCCCCCTTCACCTCCTTCACCACGCTCACAACAGTCTCAGCTTCCCTGTCGCCCAGTTGCAAGTGCGACGAGAAAGTTCCTACACAGGTGAGGGGGTGATTACCGGCAGCATAAAGTCCATCACCATCAGCGGGCGCCAAGCTGGAGGGCGGGATTCCAAGGAGTGTTGCCGTGTCGAGGCCAATAACGGTCGTTTCGGCCCCAGAGTCAGGAGTCCACGTAATCTTGTCTCTTCCAGCGGGATGTGTGGCGGTAATGAGCACCTGGGGCGCAGGTCGTGCCGTCACCGTCTTTGTGTATACGCCTGATAAGAGCTGGTATACACTGGCACTGGCTCCCCGCCTCGGGCCTGCACCGCGATGAGGAGAGACAGTTGAGGAACTCCTCGAAGCTCCTCGTCGTTTCCTCACTGTCTGCTGACATACACTCGCAAAATGCCCTCTTTTCCCGCAGTTACGACACACTTTATCTATTGCCTGGCATCCCCTTTTGTCACTGCGACAATCTTTGCCACAACGATAACAGCCCGTGGGGCTTGAGCCCCCGAAACTGCCCTTCCTGTAGTTCGAGACAGCGTTCACACCATGGCTCGAAGAGTGAGAGCCGCCCCTTAGTACTGCACTACACTGGTTAGCGCTCTCTGATGCTCTGCAAATATCTATGGCGTTTTCAAGGGTGAGTTTCTTGTTTTCCAGCATGCGTTTCAGAGCCACTTCGTCTCGTGTCCCAACGACAATTCTGTCACGCAGCTGATGGTTTATGCACTGGTCGCAAAAGTCACAGAAATTGGCGATTTCCTTTACAGCACATAAAAAGTCGTCAAAACCTTCTTGCGTTTCTTGCACGCGGGAGTAGAAGTCTCTTCTATCCATGATGATGTTGCGCTGGCTTCGCAGGTACTCACACATTGCATCGAGGATGGTTCTTAACTCCGCGTCTCTCGGTAAGCTTATCCCGTAGCGAAGTGTACGGGTCCACTCGTCGTCTAGGACAGCAGCGAGTGCCGCCCTCTGCTCAGCCAGGGAGAGACAGTCTATCCTGGCGAGGGTTACGTATCCTTCAAACTTATGGCGCCACGTGTCGAACTCACGTAAAGATGCTGACGCCGTTAAGTGAGGAATGATGGTGGCGGACGTCGGGAACCTCGCGCCCTGGGTAGACGTGCTGCGGGCTGTGGTTTCGCCTTCATTGCTCGCCGTGGTGCGACTGGGAGCTTGTGTCCCCACTCTCTCCAGCAGCTGGGTTAAACGCTCCTCGCGAGCCTGACTCTGCTCCGACTGTCGCGCTAGCAGAGCCTGACTCTGCTCCGACTGTCGCGCTAGCAGGGCAGCCAGCGCCTCCAACTGTTTCTCCATTCTGCGCCGTACCCACTGCAGCCTTGTCCTGATCCTACTCGCTGCGCCATGTTCGACTCTTGACCAGCAGGGGCACAGGAAACGCAGGTAACAGTGCAGGTGTTTATTCACAGAAGGTGTGAACAGAAGGCTGGAGGTAGGTGATCTCTCGGCGCCAGGCCGCGCACTTCAACTTAACACTTATGACTGAAGCCTAGCTCGTTCACTCATACACGTATTCATGCCTCACACAAGTCTCGCTCATTCACTCGTTCACACAACTAGCTAACAACCACACAACTGTTTATGGTTCATGGTTCATTTAGCAGACCGGTCTGAAAAGCGGCGGGTCCCTTGTTAATAACAGTAAACAATAATGTTTCTTTTTGTAGTAATAATTTTTCCCTCCATGCAAAAGACTCGACTCTGAAATCACGGTAACAAAAACTAGAATAATAATAAAACACGCGGGGAAAAAAGAGCCATTTGCGCATTACATGTAAAAGAGAGAAGTGTGTGAAGCCATAAAAAGCAATGGACATGAAGAAAAAAGCACCACGGTTGAAGAGGGAAGGCAAGCTTAAAGGTTAGGCTTTGATGGGGCGCCTCCCCCTGCTTCCCCTTCCGCACGTCAACCATCACGCCCCTCGCCACTGACCGTCACCGCTTTGTTGTAGCGTGCAGAGAGAAAGAGAGAGAGAGAGAGAGAGAGAGAGAGAGAGAGAGAGAGAGAGAGAGAGAGAGAGAGAGAGAGAGAGAGAGAGAGGGGGGGGAGGGGTCAAGGTTCATGCCTTCCCTGTCGCTCCTCCTCCTCCTTCTGTTTCACTTCCTCGCTCATCCTTCATCTTTTGTTTCGTGTCTTCCATTTTTTTTTTTCGTTCCATTTCATGAAGTTTTTAATAAATTAGTTTTCCTTTGTTTTTCTTTTCCCTTTCCTTTCGTGTTCTTCCACCTTTTCATCACCATAATAGTCTTTTTTTTTATTATTTTCTTCTTACTCCTCCTCCTCCTCCTACTCAGACTTCAACATAAACAACTCTAAATATTTACCTTCGTTTTCTGTTTGAAATATCCGATCATATTCGATTTGCTCTTCTTTACGTCTCTTTCCCCCCCATCTCCTCCCCCACCACCTCTCTCTCTCTCTCTCTCTCTCTCTCTCTCTCTCTCTCTCTCTCTCTCTCTCTCTCTCTCTCTCTCTCTCTCTCTCTCTCTCTCATGGAATCGGCTCAGAATCAAACCTAGAGACAAAGGCTGGGACGATACTGTCTGAGCTACCCACAGTGCTGCCCACACGGTTTCAATAACATATTCTAACACACATCTTGGACTTAACACAATGGAATATGAGAGTCACGTATTGGGGGGAAAAAATACGATTAGAAGATGACGTGAAGGCATAATTTGCATATTGGAGAATTATACATTATGAGTAAAGTAATAATAATTTTCTATCACATTTAATATGTTGTTTAGTAGCTTTCCAAGTTATAAGTGAAGTAGTAACAATTTTCTATCAGTGGCATATTACTTAGGAAATTTGTACATTATTGTTTAAGTACTCACAAAACTCCCTATCTTGGGCATATTACTTAGCAGTGATGTACTAACAAAATTTTATGACACTCCTGGTATATTATTTAAGAAATTTGTACATTATCAGTAAAGGTCTGACATTTTCTAACAGTCGTGGCATGTTACTCTGGAAATCCGTAAGTACATGATCAGAAAAAAAAACAGGAAGAGACTTATCCATCATTTTTTGTCACATGTTGAAGAATTAAAATCCTCATCAGCAGTATCCGTTGGGTGGGTGGGGGAGGATGTGTTAATGTTCCGGGACGATGTTGAAAAAAGGGAAGGAAAATGACGAGTGAATGGAAATAAAATGCAAAGCCAGTAATTTCAGTGAGAAAATGTCAGTGTTCTATGACGAGTCGAAAAAACAAAGAGGTTATTAATACTGGATTAAAACTTTCACTTCTATGATCATCCTTTGTTAACTTTCAGGACTAGAATTGTTTGGGGGAATACACAGTCAGAATGGAACGTTATTTATTATTTTTTTAAATCTACAGAACTAATAGAGAAATTGTAACACAGAAATAGGAGTAAAAATAGGCGATTATGGGGAAAAAAACTGTCTAAAGACGTTATTTCTGTCTTTTTCTAGACCACAATATTATTAAAGACTCCGTAACATTAATATAGGAACAAAAAAATAGTAGGTGATTATGGGAAAAAATATGTCTTTTCCAGGATACAAAACTACTTTATAAACCACAGTGTAAAAAATTAAAGCAAAATATTTATAGTTTATGACCTGGAAAAATGTCTATAACAGCTAAAACCAAGAGGTCAGACTAACATTTATGATAGGGAACTTGAGCGCAGGAGTTGACATTATAAAATTATGCTAAACACCGATAAACAGTTTTGGGAAAGATAAACACAACTCGACAGGGGATGTACGAGAAGCGCTTGACAAAATGACAGTGTGAACAATAACATGAATAATAGATGTGGTGAATGGAGTGAGCCATCAGAGGAAGCAGAGAACGGTCCATCTTTGTTTGTAGAAATGGTAAATGCACTTTTGACTTCAAACCCTCACACCTCCACCCGACACACACAAAAAAAAAAAAAGAAAAAAAAAGGACGAAGACGAAAACGAAGACAAAGACGAAGAATAGGAAGAAAAAAAAAGAAGAAGCAAATAACATATAAATAAATAAACATATATAAAGGCATGAAGTAGACACATTAATCTATGGCGTTGAGAAGTTGTAGCAATGAAGCGGGCAGCACAAGTTTACACGTCTTTACGCCCTGCTAAATTTTTGTGATCCTAAACGTGAAAAGAGGCGAGGCAGAGGCGGCAAAAATGATCTCTGAATAAAAGATGAAAGGAAAGGTACACGATACTTGTCATTTTCACTTCACAGAGGATCAGGGGAGGAAAATATCACTGGAAATGGTTATGAGTTATGAAGGAATGTTTTATGTTTTGTGTGTTTCTTTACCACTACCATTGCCAACATTAGAAGATTACTACTACTATTACTACTACTACTACTACTACTACTACTACTACTACGACTACTACGACTATAATAACGAAAATTGTGGTTAGTAGTAGTAGTAGTAGTAGTAGTAGTAGTAGTTAATAATAATAATAATAATAATAATAATAATAATAATAATAATAATAATAATAATAATAATAATAATAATAATAAACACTCAATTAATAGCCAAGGTAATCACAAAGCTGAGAACACAAAGCTTAAGGGGATGCTTATTTCAGTAAAAATGAACACTATGGGAAGCGTGCATGGGAGATTTGCCTGTAATAGGTTTACATGCGGCTGATCAGCACGGTCTCACGAGAAGTGGGAAGAGGGGAAAGGGTAACACTGAATCATACATCCTACTTATGAGTTTTAGAATTTAAGGAAACGAGGCTGAGTTTACATCGATGTGTGTGTGTGTGTGTGTGTGTGTGTGTGTGTGTGTGTGTGTGTGTGTGTGAGAATATTCTGTATCCGCTTTTCTCTTCGTTGATCTGAATATTTATGTATATTTCAACTATTCATTAAGCTCGGGCATCACACAATCTGAACGTGTGTGAAAATGTTTGAAGTTTCATTTGCCAGAGCCTCAGGAAGAAGGAAAGGAACAGCGATGAGCATGTCACTGAACAAACAACGATATACTGGAAAAAAAAGAAGAGAAATATAAAGGAAGCGCAATTGGAACACTTTTGGATCTGCACTTAAGACGGAAAGGACAGGAGAAAATCATTATGAATACTTCGCGTGGACTGACAAGACATGGTCACCAACGACTGGCATGCTTGACTCCGTATACTAAAGCACTGTCCTAGCATAAGGATTTTAATACAAACTACAACGATAATCAGTCATATTAGGATGAGTGTTTTTCCTATTGATAATTCTGAATCCTTGTTAAACTATCAATACAATCATGCACCTAACCTTGAAAAATCCAGTAACACTCATAACACTCATAAAAGTTATCGCGAAGAAGCGCTGAAGCATTTAAGAATACTGCTCTTAAAATATAGTTGTAGTGTCTAGTAAATATGGAGCCTTAAATGAAGATTAGGCAAATTTATTAATAGGTACGATAGGTGGAAACAAGTAGGCATATTTCATACAAGGACTACCAAGTGTACTATGCGCTCTTTCAGTTTATCTTTTTTTTTTTTGTTCCTTAGTAGCTTTCTCTCTTGTGAGTTGTAACAAATGATTATTACAAAGAGGAAAATAACGAGAGCTGCTATTTGTAAATGATGGCGTCGTATCGTATTATTGATGATAATGTTGATGATTAAAAACGATGAAATTGATGGTCGTCACTTCGCACCATTTATACATAGACTAATTCACCGTCAATTAGTATATAAATATATAAAAAGTGAGAAGACATATTGATCACTCTTCTTTTACGTTCAATTCATGTCTGGAGTACTAAGAATATTCAGTTATTGGTTATTTATGCAGTCACTTGATTTGAGTTCAGTTTCTTTTACGTCTTTCTTTTGTTTGTTGCATTAATGTGCGTGTGCGTGTGCGTGTGTGTGTGTGTGTGTGTGTGTGTGTGTGTGTGTGTGTGTGTGTGTGTGTGTGTGTGTGTGTTATTTCCTAATTAGATTTTTACAGGAATGCACCAAACTTTTTGTGTCTTTTTTTTTTAACCTCTGTTTTACATTTGTTTTATTGTTTATCTTCTAAAATTGTGAATGACTAACACACGATTTCATTTCCGAGTATAGTGTGTGTGTGTGTGTGTGTGTGTGTTTTCAGCTTTAGCTTGTGTAATCATGCAACACTAAAAGCTATGATTTATATTCAAATGTGATGTGCAAAGATTAAGTGAAAGACACACTTTCAAAAGAGGGTCGCACAGAAAAGAGAATAAACTAAAAATAATACAAACACAATCATTTCTGTTGCTTTTATTTTGTCCTCACACTAACAAACGCTCAGAATTTCGAATAAGTAATCGCTTTTAATCTCTCTCTCTCTCTCTCTCTCTCTCTCTCTCTCTCTCTCTCTCTCTCTCTCTCTCTCTCTCTCTCTCTGCACAGTAAAACAACCACTCACTGATATACAAGAAAAACAACAGGAACGCACACACTCTCCAAGACAAAGGATCTTGACATTTCCAAACCAAGCCTCCGCCAACTCGCCCGCTCCGTGAAAAGACCATCTCCACCTTTCCCCATCTCACTTCTTGGTATCTCTATCCGCGAGAAAGAGAAGAGACAGAGAGAGAGGGTCGTTTACGCTGCAAACAAAGCCTCGGAAAAAGAGTGGTGTACATGTGTTCCTCTCGAGGCGGGGCGACACACTGAGAGCTTCAACTGAAAGGCGATAATAGCAAAAGGACGAATATCGATTCCAGTCAGGGGATGATCCGTTCAGTCATCCAACAGGGCGCAACCCGATACCTGAGGAGCGGCCTGGTGGGGGTTTGTGTGTTGTTGTGGAGGGGGAATGTGCGCACGGAGGACGAGACAAGATGGAAAGAGCGAGCGTGGAAGTGAAAGAAGAGGAGGAGGAGTAAGAATGAAAGAGGAGGAGGAGGAGTATAGAATGGTTGATGAGGGATGTAAGTAAACAGTCTTTTACTACTACTACTACTACTACTACTACTACGAGTCGGCAAATGGCGTACCATCATCAGCATGGAAGTGAAAGTGAAGCTAAATTCGAGTGAAATTTCCACTAAT
This sequence comes from Scylla paramamosain, assembly GCF_035594125.1. Taxonomy (NCBI): domain Eukaryota; kingdom Metazoa; phylum Arthropoda; class Malacostraca; order Decapoda; family Portunidae; genus Scylla; species Scylla paramamosain. The sequence goes on from NC_087192.1 coordinate 5,695,373, forward strand.
AATTTATCGACGGTATATTAAAACAATGAAAAATTACCATCTACAGTTTTAGAACCAGCAGCGAGTTCAGCGTAAAGATAAATAAGAATACTAAGAACGACAGAATTCTTAACATCTTTTGCCAGCATCCAACGCGGTGCCCTTGGTGCAACACTTGAGGGAACACCACAGGATGACACGGTTCTTGGTACTGACTGTAAACCTGACTCTTCATATTCTACGAGCTTCTGAAAAAGTTAGTCTATCCAACAGGAAATTCTGGCGGAAATTAAAACTACCACCTCCATAACCACCACATCTTCCACCACAGCTAGTACCACCACCACCACCACCACCACCATTATCCTAACATCAACTTGCATGGCCTCTACCGCCCCAGGTATTGTTAACAGCTTCGTTAATTACCTCTCACCATCATCATCATCGTTAATTACTACCACCATCATTATCATCATTACAAACCTCTGTAAACGCTACCGCCACAAAGAAATCCATAAATGTTTACACAATAGACGAAGTAAAAGCACAACACTATCATGATACAATGCCATCATCAGCCTTGGGAACAACGCTACATTTCCAGCATCTAACACTTTCCAACTTCAATTTTAAACACCAGTCACTTTCACGGTCTAGATAAAATACTTGGCAATAGAGGGCAAGCTGTAGTAGTAACGAGAGGTTAGCGGTGTCTATTAATACCTGGACACTGTAAAGGGACCCCAATATAAGGGATTATTTATAAGGTATACTTCATAAACACCAATCGCTATCAGGCTATAAATAAGATTCTTAGCAAAATAATTAAAGTTGTAAAGTCTACTCCTAGTCTACACTATGAAAGTTCCCGAATACAAGGAAATTTTAAAGTAAACTTCTTAAACATGTCACCTTCACTATCAAAATAAATCCCTTGGCTATAGTGAGGAAAGTTGTAATAGTAGCAGTCGTACCTGGGCACTGTAAAGATACCCGAATACAGAGGGCATTATATCTTACTTACCAATGCGCCGTGTCTTTAACGTCAGTGACCATGGAACGACATCTATCACGATCTTGTGCCTCTTTCAATAAATCAAGTGCCATCCTGTTGTCTCCAGTATTTCGTGCCAAGCTGTGCAGGTATTTCACTCGTTGTCACCCTCTATCTCTTTTCCCTTGTATCATGGTAAACAGGCTTCTTCCAGTCCTCCTCTTATTACATGGCCTAGAAATTGTTTTACTCCAACGGTTGTCAGGAGCTTTCATTTTATTCTTGCTTTTCTTAATATTTCGTCGTTCGTTACACGCTCCGTCCATCTGCTTATAGGGTACACTTTTGTAATCTTGTAGTACTGGGAATATCACGCCGTGCATCTCCCAGCATCAAGAAACCAACAGCCAATCATAACCTTTGACGGTTTGGCACAAGAAAAGAAAAGAAAAAAAATGCACTTGTACCACGTCTTCTGGGGCTGATACTGCGATGGGAAAGTAGGTCACGTGTGTGTGTGAGTGTGTGTGTGTGTGTGTGTGTGTGTGTGGTTACGTATGCATGAGTGTGCGTGCGTCCTGTTGCTATCCATGGTAGTTTTTCTCCCTAAAAACATGAATCATATCCTCAAGGAGTGAGTGCAGCAAGTACGTACGGCTGCTGGCTGTTGGCTGGCTGGCGGCGCTGCGGGAGTGGGAGCAGGAGGCTGAGAGAGCGACGATAGAGGAAAAGAAGAGAGAGGGAGAGCAGGAAATAAACGGGCTCAAAATATTCTTTCATCACTTCCCACGCGTACGAGTATATATAAAAATTCTCTCTCTCTCTCTCTCTCTCTCTCTCTCTCTCTCTCTCTGAAAAGTCCGTGCTAAACAAACCACATGTACTCCAGATTATCAATGGACAAAGCTTATTACTGCAGAGTTTTATGTCAGTATAATCAAGTTACGCATTTTAATATTTGACGAGGAAATCTGGCGGCAATGCGAGGTTTGTCCGTGTTAATTATGTATACTTCGTTACATACGTACTGATTTGATGAATTTTTCCTCATCTTCCGGTTAAAAAAGTGAATGAGAATGTTAGATGTAGTTCGATGAAATGGATAAATACATGTTCTTTTTTTTTTCAGTGCTCTCCGTCTTCCTTCGTTAACGTTTTATTATTATTTTCTTTTTTTTACTTAAAATTTCACAGCTCTTTATTTTGTCTTTATTCTGTGGTATTGTGATTTAAGTTTGTTTCCAGCGCCTTGTGACGTAAGTGTTGCTGAGTTTGAACATAATAAATTAAACACCTTACTATCAAAGGATGAGTGAGGGATTCATGAAAGCAAACAGATAAACAAGTGAACAAGGAAATTCATGAACCAAGGTGGGTATCAGTGTATGCATGTTTACTGGGAACTGTTTCGTGTAGGCCTGACGACTCCTGACGGCTTAATTTATTTACCTTTTTTCAATTTGATATACTTTATTCATTTATTCATTTACTAATTCATCTGTTCTTTTATACTGTCTTATTTGTTTTGTTTTTTCTTCTATCTACCTATTTTTGTGTAAGAACATCATACCGAGATTGTCTGTTCTAAAATATCACGACAATAAGAGGTAAATAAAAGCCACGTACGTAGCAATACTGCCCAGCAATATTATGCATCTCCCAAATGCATGCACCGCCGTCTCCCTTCAGTTTCTAATTCATTACACAAATATGAAGCAGATACGAGCACGTCATGCAGCGGCCTTTCCTATTCTCCAATACAAAGAAAGAAAAATAAAAAACCTATTGTCTTTCTTGGTATTCAAATACTCCAAACTTTACAGGATTTTCTTTACATTTTCTGTCTTTGTTACGTCAGATTTTTGCGGATAATTTATTACATGGCCTGTCCTTCTGTCTTTTTCTTGCTCACCTTTTTCTTTTCCTTCTCCTCCTCCTCCTGCTCCTCTTGCTCCTCATCCTTGTCCCCGTCCTCCTTTTCCATCTGCTCTTCCTTCCTGTTCCTCCCCCCACAACCTTTTCTTCTTTCTTCTTCTATCTCTTCCCCACCACCACCACCACCACCTCCTAGTCCTCCTACTCCTTCATCCGTCGGCAGCTTTTCAATTCTTACCCAGGATGCAGGACAGGAAAATTATGATGGCCAGGACCTTATCAATGTTTAACGCAGTGCACACAGGAGCGGCGGGGCAGGCTGGCCACTTCCCCGGGCCGGCGGCTTTCAATCAGCGCACCCCGTGTTGGATTTGGGGAGCAGCAGCAGGGACCCCTCTGACCTTTTCCCCTGAATTACTCCGACCCTCCCTCCCTGCCGCCCCTCGCTCACTCCCTCACTCACTCGTTTGCTCGCTCGCTCGCTCGCTTGGCAGACAGGCAGACAGGCAGGTAAAAGATGTATTTTCTCTTAACTCTGTCAATGTGTTTCTCTTTCTCTGTCTATCTGTCACTATTTATCTGTCTGTGAATGTATGTATGTATGTATCTAACTGTCTATCTGTTTGTGTGTGTGTGTGTGTGTGTGTGTGTGTGTGTGTGTGTGTGTTACATACGAGTATTTCCAGCTCCCTCAATTCTCTCTCTCTCTCTCTCTCTCTCTCTCTCTCTCTCTCTCTCTCTCTCTCTCTCTCTCTCTCTCTCTCTCTCTCTCTCTCTCTGTGTGTGTGTGTGTGTATAAATACGATATCCCACCCACACAAAAAGAAAACACAGGGAAGGTAAAATGCATCTAATTAAAGCAAATGAGGGAACATTCCATAATAACTTGAAGGAAAATATGTAAAGGTGTGCTTCCATTTGCACTACTTACGCTGCATTACACTGATTCCACCCCACCCGATGAGAGAGAAGAGAAAAGAAAAGTGAATTATAAGAGTCATGGAAGCACTGAGAAAAAAACAAAAAAACATGAGAAAGACAGGGAGAAACAAGGGGGAATAAGAAAAGAGTTTGGGGGAAGCAGAGGCAAAAATAAAAGGTGAGAAAAACAAAATTCCTGAAGGAAAGTTAATTAAAAAAAAGTCTGGGAAGCATTGACGGAAAAAAAAAAATGCGGGAGACAGGAATAAAAAAACTAAAAAAACTAAAGGGGGATTAGAAAAGAGTTGGGGAAACATAGAAAAAATAAAATAAAGTGAGAAATAACAAAAGTCACGGCAGCATACAATAAAAAAGAGAAAAAAAAAGGGTAATTAAAAACAAAGTATATACGAAGAAACCAAAAAGAAAAAAAAAAAAACTCCGATAGAAAAATTAGAAGCCAGGAAAGTGACAATTACAACACAAACTATAAAAATTAGAAAAAAAAAATCTGAATATAAGATGAATTAGATGAGATGCGGAGAAATACATAAAAGTAGTGATAATAACAAACACCAAACAAATATCAAAGGGTTGAGTTCAGGTACACAGAGAAAATGTGTAACAAGTCTTATTAAAATGAAACTAAACGGAGGGGTGACAGAGATAAAAACACATAAATACTAGCAGAGAGAGAGAGAGAGAGAGAGAGAGAGAGAGAGAGAGAGAGAGAGAGAGAGAGAGAGAGAGAGAGAGAAACAATGATCATTTTAAACTTAAAAACACAACTCATTTCTGTAATTTCATTGCTATTTCATTCCATTAAGTGCGCAACATTCAAATAAAAGAAAAGACAAAGAGAAAGAAAGACAGACAGGAACACACAGACAGCTACCCAGTCAGACAGACAGACAGACATAAAGAGAAACAGATACCACGAGGAAGGGAAACGCATAGAATAAATGGAAAGAATTAAAAGACCGTGAAACAGACAGACTTCAAGAAACTGAGAGACCTGGACAGAAAGAGGACGAGACAGCGAGGCGAGGGCGAGGGCGAGGGCGAGAAAGGAAGGGACATCACCTCTTACCGTCACCTACAAATGCCACTTAATTACACCAGAACAATGGTTGGGCCTCGGATGGAGGTAATGGAAGGGAGCGATCGCTGAGGAGAGGTTACGAGAAAGAGAGAGCCATGAGGTTTAAGAAAATTGGGAGAAAATGGCCCGAAATAGGATCCAGGCAAGAGTGTGGGATGAAGGAATTAAGTCTTATCCGCCAGGGAAGGATGGGGAGAGGGAGAGAGGAAAGGAAGGAGAGAGAAAGGGAGGAGGAAAAAATGGAATCTGTAAGGGTGAGGATGGAAAGATGGAAGGAAGAGAGAGAGGGAGAGATGTAGGGCGTGTTGGACAGACAGACACACAAGTAGACAGACTGATTGACTGACAGATAAACATATGTAGACAAAGGGAGACAAGTATACAGACAGGTAGACAGACAGAGACAAAGTAGACAGACAAGCACACAGACAGACAGACAAAGTAGACAAAGGCAGACAGACAAGACTGACAGACAGGCAGACAAACAGATAGAAACACAAAGAGCCACAAGGAAAGAGGGTAAGGAAAGAGTGTGGAAAAGTGAGTGAACTTGAGGGAGACGAAGGGAGGGGAGATCGAGAAGAAGAAAGGAAAGAAAGGAACGCGGGCGAGGAAAGGGAAGGAAGGAAGTAAGGAAGGAAAGATTTGGTGGCTGAAGGAAAGAAAAGGACTGAAAAGAATGAAAGTGGGGAATTTTTGTGATCGTGATGGCTGGTAATAGTGGTGGTGGTGGTGGTGGTGGTGGTGGTGGTGGTGGTGGGGATTGTAAATGTGGTTGTTGTGGTGGTTCTGAAAGTTTGTGTCAATTCTTTAAGCCATTATCGCCGCCGCCTCCGCTGCCGCCGTCACCACCACCACCACCACCACCACCACCACAAAATAAGGTTCGTCACAAAAAAAAAAAAGAAGAAGAAGAAGAAGAGTCACAGCCAATACAAGAGGAAGATAACCCCAATCTGTATCTCGTGTCACTTTTCCTTCCCTTACCCCATATGTTTATCCTCCTCCTTTCTCTTCTCTACTGCCATGGAATTTGTAGTTGTTGTAGTGGCGGTGGTGATAGTATTAGTAGTAGTAGTAGTAGTAGTAGTAGTGAAAATCTCATATATAGAGATTCGAAAAAAGCACAAAAAATATTCTAGGTTTATTCAACATCACCCTAAAAAAAGTCAACGGTAAGAAACAAACCTTCTGTACAAATCAACCCCCTCACTCACACACACACACACACACACACACACACACACACACACACACACACACACACACACACACACACAGCAACCCTACACACAACCACCCAGACCAAACCAACACCAATCCACAAAAAGCCCAAACTCCACAACGGAACCCAAGCAAACAGTTCGAATCTCCAGGAAGTCACAACACTAATATTTTTTTCCTCACCATCCCTTCATTCTTTTGATCGAGTGCGACACATAACACTGAATTTGAGCATGTCCAGAGAGAGAGAGAGAGAGAGAGAGAGAGAGAGAGAGAGAGAGAGAGAGAGAGAGAGAGAGAGAGAGAGGGAGAGAGAGAGGCAGGGAGGGAAGGCAGAGGGCCCAAGAGACATCAGTGGAACATAAGGGGCGATAAGATAAATGTGTCTAGATAATGATGAAGGATTGTCGGCGTTAGAGTCAGCGAGGCGAGGAAGAGCGAGAGTTAGAGGTGGTATTAGGGGCTGGCAAAACACGCGACCGGGGATAAGAGAGAAACTTTAGGAGGAACCACCGATGGCTTCTTGGGTCCCCGCCAGGAGGAGAAGGAGTACGAGGATGAGGTTAACAACGACTACAACGATAAGAAAGAAGAGAATAAACATAACAAGGAAGAAAACAAAGAGAAGTATATTAAATTGAAAAATACGAAGAATTGGGACTGTAAGGATGAAAGACAGAGACAGAGAGAGAGAGAGAGAGAGAGAGAGAGAGAGAGAGAGAGAGAGAGAGAGAGAGAGAGAGAGTCGCAACAAATGACCGTATCTAAATATCGTTGCATTATATTCAGTCCACTTTCATCTTTTCGCTCCATTTACTTTCCTTTCCTCAGCGTCCACATTTTTCAACGCCTGACCCAAATATACCTGCAAACCTCTCTCTCTCTCTCTCTCTCTCTCTCTCTCTCTCTCTCTCTCTCTCTCTCTCTCTCTCTCTCTCTGATTCGCTACATATGCATAGCTTGATTTTTTTCTTTCATTACGCTCTCTTTCCCAGTCTGCGTCGGGAGCGAGTTAGTAAGTGCTGTTAAAAAA
>NC_087192.1:5707500-5732500 GCF_035594125.1 Scylla paramamosain
ATTGCCCTCAACAAGCCACAGAGGTATGCGGGTGGCCAGTCAAGAGGGGGATATCCAGGGGACACGCAGTACACACACACCTGCTACGAATGGAGGTGTTGGCTCACAGATTTCTTGACGGGCAATGCTTAATTAAAACATACTGTCTGACGCACACGAATACACACGGTTGATTTTCCAGACTGGTATGCTTGGTTTCTGAAAGAGCTGACAGTATCTAAAGCGGAGAATGCTGCGATCTAAGAGAACGAGTGGAGGGAGTTCCTGCTTTACAGATATCTTGATGGTCAAAGGTTAATTATAGCACACGGCCAGACGCACACGAATACACATGATTGTTTTTCCAAATTCTCATGTTTGATTTGTAAAAGTGTTGATAGTATCTAAAACGGGGAACTCTGCAATTTAGATTCAATCCAATCAGAAGAGGAACGAGTGGAGGTCCTGGTTCACAGATTTCTTTACGGCCAAAGCTTAATTAGAGCACCCGGCCAGACGCACACAAGGCCACATCACTGTTTTTCCTGAGTCGCATGCCTGATTTCTGAAAATTATGCCAGTATCTGAAGTGGAAAACACTGGCATCATAACTCTGTCACTGGAACAGAATAAAGGTGTGTGAGAACGAGGCTTCACCGCGGCGCTTACCTCAGTCTGCACTGCCTTCCTACGTACTTCCTTTGATCTGTTTTCGCCGTGGTATGTTTCCAGCATTAAACAATACTTCCTTCAGTATTTCCACGAGCACTGCCTGACTTATTTCCGCTTTAAAGGATTTTTCAAAGAGAAATCCTTTACTGTCGGAAATTACCTTTGTTCATGTTGATATACTCATACGTAGAAATATTCCAAGCTTTAAAATACTTGAATGTTTAAATAAAAAAAATATACGAGTATATATATATATATATATAAATATGCATGTTACAATATTAAATTCATATGTAAATATAAATATGATGATATCCTTGCCCTAGGAAATCGAAGTCTGACATCTCGAACAAATGGTGGTGGTGAGCGCACGTGCTGGCGGGAGCAGGTCGGTTCTGTCTGGGGTCACGTTGACGAGTATGTCAATCGAATTACTGTGACTGACTTTTCCAAGGCTGCCAAATTGCTATGTGAAGTATGAATATTTCTGGAACTACAATTGCCTGTTATTCTTTTTCCTCTTTTACTTTACAGGGAGCAACATATTACCGGAATATATCTCATTTTTGGATTTTTTTTTTTTAACAACCACCTTCGTGCGTTAAAAAAAAAAAAAAAAAAAAATACTGTACATGTAATGGAGGAGGGAACCGAAACTACCCTGGGGTGGAAGTCACGGATCGCACACTGTAGACTGGAGCGATGAGCCTTTGTAATGCCTCTTCTTTGAATTCTTGTCACGTTTTCTTTTAGCAATTGGACTTTTTACTTTGTTCTTCTAATATATTCAGTGCCTTTCCATCCAAGCTTATGTATACAGCTTTTCTTTGTTCTATTTCTATATTGAATTTTCCTATATTCTCTTATTACGTATTTATTCGGTTTCTTTCAGTCCAAAATTAGTATATACAGCTTTTTTTTGTTACAGTTTCTTATATCACTCGTTCTTGAATACGCATTATTTTCAACCTTAATACTTTCTTTTTTTTCTTCTATTTGCTTGTATAGTAAGAGACCAGTCATAACCAGCGTGTCACGATGGCCTTCAGTTCAAGGGTATTCGTGTCATCTTGTTTCTCTTCCACGCCAAGGGAAGGCAGGGAGACTCAACGAAGATAGCTGAAGTAATGAAAGGAGAAGCTCACCCCTAAAGGCAGTGTACGCAGCTCAGAAGTAGAAATGTACGTGAAAAGTGTTTTGTGAATCATTCAATCGAGGGATGATGGAAGGGAGTAAAATATGAAAGGTTATGAAGTGAAATGTCAACCCACGCGACAGCTTGCACGAGGTAGCTACTGTTATTGAAGCCTGACAAAAATGTGAATGGTAAGCACGAAATGAAATATTATCATTGGTGCTATTGTTATTAATATAACAACAACTACTACTACTATTACTGCTGCTGCTATTACTACTACTACTGCTGCTACTACTACTACTACTACGGCAGCAACAACAGCAGCAATAGCATAATAATAATAAAAAAAAAAAAAAAAAAAAAAAAATAATAATAATAATAACAATAATAATAATAATAATAATAATAATAATAATAATAATATTATTATTATTATTATTATTATTATCATTATTATTATTGTTATCATAATTAAGTTATTATACACAACAAAAATAACAATGCATTATATTTTCAATCCGCGCTCGTACTGCAAATAATGTCATGTATAATTTTGATGTATAGCACTAAACTCTGTGATGAGTATCCACCCATACCCATACACACACACACACACACACACACACACACACACACACACAAATACAAAACACATCTAAATAATCATAATTTAATATTCACGAAAAATTCACCTGCCAACCGGTTGCTAATGGCAGCTTTGTGTATTACAGTAGTGTTAATTGAGCCAATTTTCCTTATTCACAACTTCATCACGTTTACTGTTAATTTCCTGGCGCAGACCGAAGTGTTAATACTGAATTCTCGCTGTCTCTTACTGGTAATTTAGCGCCACTTAATATCAACAGGAAACGGATGAAAAAGAAGGAAATTTCTTTATGCTAGGAATACAACATCACATGTTGTTAAAAAGAGGAGAGTTTTTTTCTTTAAGTTCCGCAGGTAATGTGTTGTTCACGTTCTTGTAAACAAAACACGAATCCACTTCACACACTTAACTGAAACAAGTAATTTTTCACTTTAATAGTCACGAAGAAGCAAATCTCTCTCCGTCTCTCACATCTCCACAAGTGCTCCTCTTGGGGAAGGTAAACGATGACTTTCTTTGTCCATTACGTTATCATTGCATTATTATCACACATTACCTCGATAAAAGCGTGAAGAGGGAGACAACGTATAAAATTGCTTGATACTCATAAACGCCGAGGAGCGAAAGAGGGACAAGGAACAGAGGCGACGCAAGTAAAAATACAGATGGATAAGGGAGATCAAAGACAAGGAAAATACAAGTAAAATGTAAATGAAGCGAGAGAGAGAGAGAGAGAGAGAGAGAGAGAGAGGGAGAGGGAGAGAAAGTGAGAGGAAGACAGCAGAAAAATAAACACGGGAAGAAAACGAGGAAGCACAATAAAAACAAGATATGCAAATGAAACAGAAAAGGAAGAGAGGAAAGAAGACACGACTAACTTAACATCACCCAAGGAGAGCGAGATGGAAGCACAGAGAGACGCATTTTTGATTCAAACACACACACACACACACACACACACACACACACACACACACACACACACACACACACAGGGTCAGTTACACAAGAGGAAACTGGAAACCATCGAAGAAAGGTCACTCTAAATACACACGCGTTCTATTTTCAGCTGCGTGGCGTGAAAACAGAGGCAATGTAACAGACACACAGTCATTCACAGTTCACAAATCACCGACAGTCACCCTTATTCTGAAACGCTTTGCCCTCTCTCTCTCTCTCTCTCTCTCTCTCTCTCTCTCTCTCTCTCTCTCTCTCTCTCTCTCTCTCTCTCTCTCTCTCTCTATCACAACTACGAGTATTTCTAAAGGCTGCAAAGATAATCAACCAGGTTCTCAAAAGTGTTTCTCCTTTTAATGATGTACAAATGTTGTTAATCTTTCACTGGGACCATGAAAGCAGCATTAAAAATCCGTGTAACTTGAGGAAGAGAAATTAATCGGGGTACGGCACACACGCGATTCAGAATGTGGTCCTATGTCTAAGGATGCTAAATTTGAAACGTATTTGTGTTTAGTAGTCCGCCGCGTAGTCCAGATCCCAGTTCCACGTCGGCTCTTGCCTCTGTTAAACACGGTTCCTCTTCCCGCCTCTTGCTTGCTTCGCTACCTAATAAATAGGTGGTGAATCCTTTTGCTGCCCTGGTCTTTCTCTGTCGACCTTCAAGCACTTTGAGAAATTGCTTGGAAAGACACATATGAAAAGCGAATATAAGTTTTTTTTATATTTTTATTTATTATTATGTTAGGTTACAGCACGATTTAAGGGAATGTGATACGAAAATGTGACAAATGTTGTAAGTCACTTTAGGTAAATTTGTGCAACAGTGCATGAGTTAAGAAAGCTCGAATTTTCATAATTTCTTTCTGCTGTTAAGAAGGAAAAGAAAACAATACCAAAATAAAACGAAAAAATTACAAAAAAAATAAAGGATAAGAAGAATTAAAAAAGAAAAAAAAAATAGCAGTAGCAAGCACCAACAGAAGCAGTTAATTGCCTGAATATCTCTGCCATTTGTCCTTGAAGCACCACTACCACCACCACCACCACCACTACCAGCACAACGTCTTTCCCCTCCCTGTCCATATCTATTTATTTACTATCCATATATTTTCACCAGAGAGATAATGCGGATTAATTTTTGTTTTTGCGGCTCCTAAGTGTATGAAGTTGCTGTGTGATTAAGCTTTTGTGTTAATATAATATGGCTCACATGAACACCCTTAACGCACGATTAATTATCAGGCCCTTCCAATTATTTTTACGCTGAATTTAATTAACATAAAAGCTCTATTACCATCAATTACCACGCTGCTCTTGTTGCTGCTATTACCTGTAAAAAGATAAACCTCAGTAATTCCTGCTAATTTAGGAAAGCCCTTTTTTTTTGGCACTACTTTGTCTGAGAGAGAGAGAGAGAGAGAGAGAGAGAGAGAGAGAGAGAGGAGAGAGAGAGAGAGAGAGAGAGAGAGAGAGTGAGAGGAGAGAGAGAGAGAGAGAGAGAGAGAGAGAGAGAGAGAGAGAGTGAGAGAGAGAGAGCCCACATAATAAACATACAATTTTCCTACTATTTGTTCTTATTCTTATTTATGCTGTTATTCTTGTTCTTAATTGTGTTCTTTTTCTTCAACTATTCTATACCGATGTGGAATTTTCTTCTTTTTCTTCTTCTTCTACAGCTTTCCTACGTTCACATGGGCTAACTGTTTCTTCCTAGTCTTTTCCACTGAGCTCTGCCATCAACCTCTTCTCCACTCACGCCGCCTCCGCTCTCCTTCTCTCTCTCATGTCTATCTCGTCTCCTCTTCCCGTCCACATACATTCTTCTGTCCACCTGCTCCTCATCTCTTCTCTTAATGTGTCTAATACCGTTTATTTTTTTTCTTTACATCACTGACTTTCTTGTCGTATCTCAGTCTATCCATCCTGTTCTTAAGTCATGCATTGTTACAACTTACAGTACGTCTCACCACAATCACGAAAACAAGATACTTATCCTTCAATTTCGCATAATCCTTTTGGTTTTTATTTACGGACTAGCATCTCAGTGGGCACTTTTCCTTCTCCCATAAAAAAAGAGAAAACAAAACAAAAACATACATCAAATCGCTTTAACACACCAATTTGCTACATTCCCAGTCCTCCCAGTCATCTTTCCTGTTCTTGCAGTGTGTGGCGGGACCAGCACAACACAACACTCGCCACAGCACAGCACCCATCGCCGTCCCTCAAGTGTTACTGGGTCATTCAAGCACCGCCACTATTTCTGCGCCTCGCCGTGAAGTGACAGTTAGACATTGCTCTTGTGTTTGTTTCAATTGTTGTGTCTATACTGATGGGACGCTGGAGGACTGGTAGTATGTCTCTCTCTCTCCTCTCTCTCTCTCTCTCTCTCTCTCTCTCTCTCTCTCTCTCTCTCTCTCTCTCTCTCTCTCTCTCTCTCTCTCTCTCTTACATACTGTTTATCCATTTATTCCAATTGCTATACGTAAATACTGATGCGATGTTACAAGGCTAATTCTCTCTCTCTCTCTCCTCTCTCCTCTCTCTCTCTCTCTCTCTCTCTCTCTCTCTCTCTCTCTCTCTCTCTGGAATGAAGCAGGGGGGTGTTTGTGTCAGCGGAGCACCAGGGTTCGGGCGAGAGGCGGACAGGCCCGGGCGGGGGAGATGAAGGGAGGGCGAGGGGAGATGAGGGAGGAGAAAAATGGATACTAGGATGTGAGGGGGATGGGAGGGGAGGAAAAGTTATGGTTTTGGAGGAAGAGGAGAAAGAGTACGAATGAGTGTGGAGAAAAAGAGAGAGGGAGAGAATAAAAATAAGGAAAAAAAGAATGAGAATGGATGCATGTTAGGGAAGTTATAGAAATGAAGGGATGGATCGGGAATATAGCTGATGGAAACAGATTGTGTATGTGAGAGAGACAGAGAGAGAGAGAGAGAGAGAGAGAGAGAGAGAGAGAGAGAGAGAGAGAGAGAGAGAGAGAGAGAGAGAGAGAGAGAGAGACTCGTTATCTTGTCACGGGTAACAATTCCACAAAACATTATTATCTCAGTAATTCTTATGTGATCATTTTCCTACCTAGAGAATGCTTATCCTTCTCTCTCTCTCTCTCTCTCTCTCTCTCTCTCTCTCTCTCTCTCTCTCTCTCTCTCCCCCCTCAACATTAATTTTCTCAAACCCTCCCCCTTTCCCTTAAATTCTCCCTCCAGTCCCTCTCTTCTCTACCCTCCCTTTCATTTTCATTTCCCTCCCTCCCTCCTCATTCTCTCCCACTTCCTGCCCACAGAACTCTCTCCTTTCCCTTGAACTTCACAAATCTCTTCTCTTCAGTAAGCAGACCCTCCTCCTCTTCCTTTCTCTCCTCTTCCTCTTCCCTTTCCTCTTGCCAAAGCTCTCGTTGCACTCCTCTCACCGCGACCTCTTCCTCTTCCTCTTCAAAGCACACTTCCCTCCTCTTCCTCTTCCTCGTGCTTTCCCTTATCGCGACACCTCACTTTTCTTCTTCTTTTTTTTTTTTTTTTTTCGCTTCGCTTCCTCATCCACCACCACCACCGTCACCACCACCACTACCACGACTTCCTTCTTCACCTCTACAAACACGATCACAGTCTGCTCCTTCACCAGTAGTACATATCACTACTACTGTCTTTCTCCTCTTATTTCTTTTCCTACGACCAGCTGCAGGAATTATCTCAGCCGTTCGGGTGGGAGTCAGACGGGCTGCCACGCTGGCCTCCCGCTTCTTCCCGGCGGACCGCGGTGGGACAATGAGGAACCCACCGCATAGGTTTTTCTTTTCTTCCAGCGCCATTCTTCCGTGTCATTCCCCGCGACGAGACTCCGGACCCAAATTACGCAGGATCGGTGTGTTGTACTTTTCTTTTGTGCTTGCTTTAAGTTTTTATTTATTTTATTTTTCACTTTTTTCTTTCTTTCGTTTCCCCAGTGTGTTGAACGGCGTTTTTTTATTCCAGTATGAATGAAAGCGTGAATGAATGGGGTTCTGAATAGACAGATAGATAGACAGATAAATTCATAAATACATGTAAATAGATAGGCGGAGAATTATTATAAAAGTAAACTACAATATGATGACCGCTGATTGGATAGAAGGGTAGGTAGATAGTAAAACATTAGATAGATACATACATTCGTACATATATGCGCACAAGTAGATAGATACAAATAGATAAATAAATAGAAACACACAGGCAGGGAAATTAACAAATATTCAACACATGGAAACACAATAATACCCTTCCATTTATTTTTTATTAGCAAAGTATTGATCAAAAGAATTGTACGTACAACTAACTATACCTACAACACTGAATACAATATAACCATGATGGGATGGGAAAAAAAGCGAGTAACATCAACGAAAATGGAAAAAAAAAAAGCTAGTATTGTTCTTGTAAAGCCTCTGTGTGTGTGTGTGTGTGTGTGTGTGTGTGTGTGTGTGTGTGTGTGTTCGAGCATGACGCAACTATAATATATTACAGGGGAAATAAAGTCAGGAGTGTTTCAGTTAAAAAAGATAAAGAAAAAAAAACTCAAGAATAACGTGAACACAAAATATAAAGGAAACAAAAATCGAATATTAGGAAAAACAAACGAGTCCGATCAATAGTCTCTCTCTCTCTCTCTCTCTCTCTCTCTCTCTCTCTCTCTCTCTCTCTCTCTCTCTCTCTCTCTCTCTCTGTAAAGCTCACTCGTTCCAGCAGCAAAAAAAAAAAAAAAAAATAATAAAAGCCTGGATTTATTGGGAGGTGGATGCGAACAACCGAAGTGAGCCGGATTATGTGAGTGCGGAGACCACTAATGGAGCTTTGGAGGGTTCTTTTTTGCACGGCCTACTGCCCCCTTCCCCCCACCAACCCCCCTTCCCACACACACACAAAGAAACTTTCTGAAACCCCTAAAACTACCATGCAACAATTTTGGCACGTGTGTGTGTGTGTGTGTGTGTGTGTGTGTGTGTGTGTGTGTGTGTGTGTGTGTGTGTGTGTGTGTGTGTGTGTCCCAACAAGACATCTGATCGTGAGGCCTGACAAAACACGGGTCACTGACAAGACGGATGACAAAATGAGAGGAGGAGGAGGCAAATAAAGAAAGGAAGGAGGGAAGATAGGAAGGATGAGAAGGAGAGGAACGAAACAACGATGACAAAAGATAAGGGGACAATAGATGCATGTGAGGAGAAATGGAATGAAAGAATAGGGTATAGATGATGGTAAAAACTGAAGAGATACATTATGGAAGGAGGGAAGGGAGGAGAAAGACAGAAATAGACCAAAACACAGAAAAGTATAAGGAGAACAATAGACGGATAGAATAGAGGAGAGATAGACTAGAAGAATAAAAAATCTTGATACCAAAAGCCGGATAGATTAATAGATGAAAGAGAAGAAAAAAGAAAGGAATGCAAGAGTAAAACTGAAGAGTTAGATTAATAGATAAAAGACAAGAGAGCAAGAAATACAGGAAGGAAAATGGATGAAAGATAGATGAAAGAGAAGAAAAAGGAAAGAATGTAGAAATGAAAGTGCAGAATACGCCAGAGAAATAAAAAAGAGAAAGGTACAGAGTGATACAGGAAGAGACAAAAATGGAATAAACTCGACAGGAAAAGAGGAAACAGAAAGGGCAGGGAAGAAAGATGAAAAAAAGAGAGAGAGATACAAGAGAACAAAGGTGAAGAAAATTCATAAACCTGTACTCTCTCTCTCTCTCTCTCTCTCTCTCTCTCTCTCTCTCTCTCTCTCTCTCTCTCTCTCTCTCTCTCTCTCTCTCTCGTATTCCTGGATCTTACCCAATGCATAAAATAAAGACAGGAAATAAAAGAAAAGGGAAAAATCTTGGTTTAGTCGTATAATCTTCCCTTATTGCAACTACGAAGAGGGAAAAGAGGAGAATAGAAAGAGGAATAAAAGGAAGAAAGAAAGAAAAAAGGCATATACAGATCAAGAGAGAGAGAGAGAGAGAGAGAGAGAGAGAGAGAGAGAGAGAGAGAGAGAGAGAGAGAGAGAGAGAGAGAGAGAGAGAGAGAGAGAGAGAGAATGCGGAGGAAGGAGGAATGAAAGTAGGAGTGGGCAGAATGGCAAGATGAAAAAGGAGGAAGAGGAGGAGGAGGAGAAGATGAAGAAGAGAATGCGGAGGAGGAGGAGACCAAAAAAAAAAAAAAAAAGCGAACGCAAAAAAAGAAAAAAACAACAAAAACAAAGATGGTGGATAGGAAGGGAGGGAAACAAATGCGCCGGAAGGAAAGCGAAGGGGAAAAAAGGAGCATAAAGAAAAACTGAAGAAAACGAAAGGCGAGGCAAGGGAGAAGGGAAGAAAGGAGGGCAAAGCAAGAGACCGGAATGGAATAGAAGGGGAAGCAATGGAAAAAATAAACGAAGGGAAATGAATAAAACACACAAACGAAGGAAAAAATAAACGAAAAGGAGAAGAATTAGTGAAACAATGAGAAGGAAAATGTGATGGAACAAATTATAAATGAAAACAAAACACATGAAAAGAAGAAAACATGCAAGATAAAGAAAGGAAACAAAGAAAATGGAACAAAGGAAGGGAGGCAAAGCAGAAGAGGATAATACAAGGAAATGGAAAACAATGAAGGGAAAGTTAGGAGAAAGATAAGAATTTAAGAAAACGAAGAAAATAAGGGAAACCAGATGAGAAAGATAAAAAAATGGAAGGCAAAGCAAGGAAGGAAGGAATAAAAAGGGATAGAAATGGAAAGGAAAAGAAGGGAAAAGGTAAATGAAGGGAAAGGAATAAAAATGAAGAAAAGGAAAGGAGAATGAAGAATAGGAGAGGGAAGGGAAGGGAAGGAAAGAGATAGTAAGGGAAGAGAAGGAGAGAGGAAAGGAAAGAAAGGAAGGGAAGAGAAGGGAAAGGAAAGGAAACGAAAGGAAAGGAAAGAAAAGGAAAGGAAAGGAAAGGAAAGGAAAGGAAGGGAAAGGAAAGGAAAGAGAAGAGAAAAGAGGAATGGAGGGGAGGGGAGGGAAAGTGGAGGGAAGGAAATGGAAGGGAAAAGAGAGAGAGAGAGAGAGAGAGAGAGAGAGAGAGAGAGAGAGAGAGAGAGAGAGAGAGAGAGAGAGAGAGAGAGAGAGAGAGAGAGAGAGAGGGAAAGAAGTATGAAGGGAAGGGTGAACAAGGGAAGGAGAATGGAGAAAAGGAAGAAAACCTAAGGGACGCAACGAGACGGGAGGGAAGGGAAGGGGTAAAAATAAAGGAGAAGAAAGGCGGGCGTGCGGAGTGTGGTTCGGAGGAGGTCATTTCAATTCCCCTCCAGCACTTCGTCTCCCTCTCCTCCGACCACATTACGTGAGGAGAGAAAGAAAGCATTCATTTGGGAGGAGGTCAGCGTGTGTGTGTGTGTGTGTGTGTGTGTGTGTGTGTGTGTGTGTGTGTGTGTGTGTGTGTGTGTGTGTGTGTGTGTGTGTGTGTGTGAACAGCTCACTGGGGAGGTCTAAATTTTCCGTATTCCATGATAATCTGAAGTAACTGGAAAGCTGGACATAAGACAAGATTAGACAACATACAAGTATTTTGGGCAAAGATTTCTTAATGCCACGGTCTTGAGAGAGAGAGAGAGAGAGAGAGAGAGAGAGAGAGAGAGAGAGAGAGAGAGAGAGAGAGAGAGAGAGAGAGAGAGAGAGAGAAACTGTAAATAATTCAAAATAACAATGAGAAACAAAGAATTAAATAATGCAATGACTGACAGTGTGGGAATCATGTAGATGAAACAATCCAGTATGAAAGTTGCATGAAAGAGAAAGTGTTACAGGTGCATCTCATATAGTGTGCTAGAAGTGGATGCAAAAGTTAGTTAAATAATACAGTTTAAATGAGTAGAACAAACTTAGCAAGGACGTGGTAAGTGCACAGACACACAGTTTCAAGTTTTGAGAGTAAGTTGGTTATGCACGAAAACGGCAGATGTTTTTAAGAGTTTTTTTTTAAGAGTTCAGGAGTGTGCTTGTCTAGATCAACTGTCCTTTTGCAGTGTTCTTTTACTGTTATTAAGGTAGAGGAAATGTTATGAGAGGCGAGTGGAGTTCAGAGAAAGGAGTCACACTAGCGTTACTCTCTGCATCTTGAGCTGACGGGAGAGTGCCTCAAGACAAACCCGGAAGAAGGAATGAGGAACAAAAGTTAAATCCAACCGTATGAAAACAAAAAGGAACAAGAATGTAATCCCTTATGAAAAAAGGAACAAGAGTTAAATGCAAACTCATGAAAAAAAGGAACTCAATCTAATGAAAAAAAAAGAAAAGGAAACGAGTGAAATACAAACGGTACGAAAAAAAAGAGCAAGAATTAAATCTCCCATGAAAAAAAAGGAACGAGTTAAATCCACCTGCATGAAAAAAAAAAGAATAAGAATTAAGTCTAATGAAAAAAAAAAGAATTAGTTATATAAATCCAACCTCATAAATATAAAAAAAAAGGAGTAAATATTAGAGAAGAGTTTTACTAACGTTATTGTTCGGGTCTCCAGCTGGAAAAAAAAAAGTATGGCAATGCAAACCTGGAAGAAGGAACAAGGAACAGGGAGGTAAAAAAAAATAAATAAATAAGAAATAAAAAAATAAATAAATTAGGCAGAGAGAAGAATCACACCAACGTTACTGTTTGGGATCTCGAATTTAAAATCTGGGACATAACAAACATTGAAGAAGAAACAAGAAATATGATGAAATGCAACTTCTATCACATAATAAAAAAGGGAAGCGAGAAAATATTAGAGACACGAGTCATATCAACTTTGGTATTTGGGTCTCGAGTTGAAGAGGAAAGCGTAACCAAGCAAATCCGGAAGTAGGAAGGAAATTTTATGACAGAAAGTAAAGGAAATAGAGTTTAGAGGAATTTCACTCAGATCAACAATATGAAACAGTGATCTCATACTGAAGAAGTGGAAGAAGACAAACGCGGAAGAAGGAACAAGTAATATGACGAGAAACAACTCTGATTATATGTGAAAAGTCAAGTAAGTTCAGAGAAAAGACACTTACACCAACAGTACAATACTTTGAAGTGCAACTGAAATATACACGTGTCAATACAAATAAAGAACAAGGAACAAAGCAACGCCCATTACACTGCAAGGAGAAAGGGAAGAAGATATAAACGAATTCACCCAATCCATTTCAATTCTCCCCGGCCATAATTTAATTCTTCTCGCATATCACTATCGAAATACAAATGAAGGAGCTGGAGACGAAAAAGGAATAAAAGAAAGAAGACCACGTGTATGTCTGCGTGTATGTACGTATGTCCCAAAATAAAAATCCCACACGTACCCGAAGCATGTATACAATGTTCTTTCTTCGCTGGAGAGGAAAAGAAAAAAAAAAACGTCGATAAAGGATGAAAAATATCTTCATGAATACGTTTATCTCTATACTCGTATTTGTGTCCGCTTCTGAAGGAATCCGCAACTGAACCTGGGAGAAGGAGGAGGAGGAGGAGGAGGAGGAGGAGGAGGAGGAGAAAGAAAAGGAAAAGGAAGAGGATGAGGAAGAGGAGAAATGGAGAAATGAAAGATCAAGTGATAAAAGCAAAGCGCTACGATATAGTGAAGTAAAGAGCAGAGGATTGAGAGATGGGAGAAAGGAAGATTATGGAGAAGTGGGAGAGAAAGGGGGTAGGGAGGGAGAGGCGAGATGGGGAGAGCGTAAGGATGGTGTGGCACTCTCGTAAAGCCTGAGTAAGAGGTGTTGCATAGACACTGTGCCGAGCGGGGAGTCACCACATGATGCATACATGAGCTGTGAGAAAACTACTGAAGTGGAGAGAGAGAGAGAGAGAGAGAGAGAGAGAGAGAGAGAGAGAGAGAGAGAGAGAGAGAGAGAGAGAGAGAGAGAGACAACACAGGTAATCATCTGGTACCCAGGTAGCAGTGATACAACTGACCAGATACAAAAGTAACTAAACTAAACGTTCATATCAATTCTAATACGAAAAGAATAACTTGTATTTGAGGGATTCACCATGCCATGCCAGTCCTCGCTGCTGGTGCTACACATCCATCACCACAGTGGTGTTTGGTCGATTGATGGTGAACAACTCGTTCATGTCAATGATGTCAAATGTATATGAAACATGATAAATAGTAATCCATTTAGTCCCCTCTCAATCTTCGTTAGGATAAACAAAATATTTTCTTCCGTACCATTTGTTCAGTCCACAATGAAATTTGCTATTCAGCTTTGGATTTTCTCTTTTCCTTACTTAAATCCACTCCACAAAATATACACCACAATAATTTATGCACATTATTTGAGATGTATAAATATTGTCAGGAGTGGGATTCGAACCCACGCCCTCAGAGAGGACCAGAAAGCCCGCACTCTTCTATCGGAAGAGAAGTTGCCTTGAGTCTGGCGCCTTAGACCACTCGGCCACCCTGACTGTGTGAGGAGAGGCGGAGGAGAAAGAAGAGGAAGAGCAGGAGGAGGACCGGGAGAGCAAGCAGCTAGTAGAAAACTTGCACTACTCCATGCTGGAAATCTTCCCTACAACTTTGAGAGAGCAGGGTAGAATTCCAGCATGAGTCAACCTCCCTCCCTTTCCCTTCTCTCCCTCCCTCCCACCCGTCCTCTCGTCCCTCTCCCCTCCATCCCTCCCTTCCCCCGTCCACCCCACCCCAGCCGAGGCCCAGCACCACCGCCAGTGAAAGTGAGAGCACCGCACCTGCTGGGGACACAAATAAGGCAACTTTAATTGGACAAATGGGCGATATTTTTTTTTCCAGTCCACTGCACACTAAGTAATTAAACTCCTGTAGAAAGGCGAGGATTTATGTACACGGGGAGTGGAGGAGACGGAATTGGAGGAAGAGGAGAAGGAGAAGGAGGAGGAGGAGGAGGAGGAGGAGGAGGAGGAGGAGGAGGAGGAGGAGGAGGAGGAGGAGAGGGAAGGCATGAAGTAAAACTAGAGCCTAATGAAGGAGGTCGCCTCTTCTCAAGTTGGCACAAATTTACATGTTTCCTTAATTGCCGACACTAATGTTTCTCTGAGCTGACTTAATCCCTAGTGAATTGTGGCCTTCCTCCTCCTCCTCCTCCTCCTCCTCCTCCTCCTCCTCCTCCTCCTCTTCCTCCTCTTCCTCCTTCACTTTACCCTCATTTTTTTATCTCCCTTGCTGTCGTACACGAGTCTATTCCTCTTCCTTTCCTTCTCTCTCTCTCTCTCTCTCTCTCTCTCTCTCTCTCTCTCTCTCTCTCTCTCTCTCTCTCTCTCTCTCTCTCTCTCTCTCTCTCTCTCTCTTTTTTTTTTCTCTCTCTCTCTGTCCCTATCTCCCTCCCCTCTTTAATCTTCCCACTTTCCTCTCCCCTGCTCTTCTTCTCGCCTTCCTTCCCTCCCTCTTCATTCCCTTGTCTCACCTTATATGTATTTTTCTTCCCTTCTCCTCCTCCTCTCCTCCCCTCGCCAATCTTCTCCCCTTTTCATCACCTTTCTTTCTCTAGTCCTCTATTCTCTCTTTCCTTCCTTCCTTCCTTCCTGTATCTTCACCTCTCCATTCTGGCCTGTTTCCCTGCCTATCTCTCTCTCTCTCTCTCTCTCTCTCTCTCTCTCTCTCTCTCTCTCTCTCTCTCTCTCTCTCTCTCTCTCTCTCTCTCTAATAGTAAATAAAAAGAAAGAAATAGAAATATAAAATGCTAGCCGAAATGAAACAATGAATTGGAAAAAACGTAAAAAAAAAGAAAAAAATATATATAAAAAATGTGTTAAAAATGGAGTAGATTTCGAAAGGATGTTGAAAGCTCATGTTCATATCCTGTTTTTTTTTTCTTTTTTTTTTTACGCTGTACTTTTATTTTCATGTATTTCCATCGTTTCCTTTTCGCTGCCTGTATTCTTTTTTTTTTTTTTTCCTAACTACATAATTGAATACTATATATTTTTTTTTTTTAGTTTTTATTATTTTTTGCACGTTCTTTTTTTCTTTATTGATTTAGATATATTGGTTGCTTGGTTTCTCTCTCTCTCTCTCTCTCTCTCTCTCTCTCTCTCTCTCTCTCTCTCTCTCTCTCAGGTTCAGTAATAGAGAAAAGAAAGTGTGTAATGGGGAGAAAATAAAGATTAGAGAGAGAGAGAGAGAGAGAGAGAGAGAGAGAGAGAGAGAGAGAGAGAGAGAGAGAGAGAGAGAGAGAGAGAGAGAGAGAGAGAGAGAGAGAGAGAGAGAGAGAGAGAGAGAAATAAGATGAAATTAGAGGACGTCAAAATAAGAACATGAACAAGGAACAAGATACTATGCTGGAAATGAAAGAGAGAGAGAGAAAAAAAAAAGGAGGAGGAGGAGGAGGAGGAGGAGGAGGAGGAGGAAGGGAAGACTCCACTCACCCCATCCACACTAATTGCTCTTCTCTCATGTGACGCTCACTCCTTCATGCCATCTTAGTCTGGAGACGCTTGCCTGCTGCTACGCGCCGCCTTGCCTCCCTCTCCCCCCACTCCCCCTCTCTCCCTCTTATATCCCTCTTCTCTCACTCGCCTTGACGTGCCCAAGATCCCTCCCCTGCTTATTCCCCTCCCCCTCCAGACCTCCGCTCCCTGCATCTTCTCACACTTACATTAATTTTACTCTTGCCTCTTGGAAGACGCGAAGTTATACTGAAGCCATTTTCTTAATTCACAGGATTTGTTGTGCGTGTGCGTGTGTGTGTGAGGTACGAGGTTGGAGCTAGTGAGATTTGTGTTTTTATAAGTGGCTGATGAAATATCGTTAAATACGAAACCTGCCGGTGTACCGAAGCGTCCAAAGAAGAGCAATGAGTGAAACACTGGCGGCGACCAGGATGGAAGGCAAAGTGGTGCTGAGACTGAGGCGCGGCAAGAAAGATACACTGTGTCTGCTGCCCGCCACGCTCAGGGGCTTCCCTGTGCACTTCATGATCGACACCGGTGCGTACCACAGCTTCGTGGGCCTGGACGTGCTCCACAGGCTGGGTCTACAGCACGCCGTGGATCCGAACCATCCCGTGATGGCTACGGTGGGGAGGCGGCGCGAGGACAGGCATGAGGGCGGCACCACCCTCAAGCTGGAGGTGGCCAGGGGCTTCACTGCCGAGCATGACTTCTGCATCTCAGGCGCTGGCAGGAACATTCTGGGATCAGATTTCCTGCGTAACTACGACGGCGTGCTGCAGTTCTCCGAGCAGGACGATCTGCTGGTGCTCAGCACGCGTCGCAGACAGCTCGAGGTCGGCGAACAGTTCCGCGTGTACGCGCCGTGCCAAGTTTTCGGCCGCACCGTGCAGGCACAGCTGGACTCCGGCGCAAACACTACCACCCTGCAGCGCGACGTGGTGCCCACCTCCGCCATCATGGAGGGCGTTCTGAGGACCGCGAAGGTGAAGGTGATCGGCGGCGTGCAGACGCAGACTGTGTGTCACCTACAGCCGCAGCAGGCGGAGGTGGCGGGGCGCCGCGTCACGCTGCGCTACCCGACAGTCTTCTTCAAAGACGCTGATAACCTCACCATCCTCGACGTCAACTTCCTGCGCCAAAATTACATCAGGCTGCACTGCCGCAAGCGCAAGATTAAGTTCAGGAAGGAGAAATTCCTCAAACTGAAGCGGCTGCAATGAGCGATTTCTGCCTTGTGTGGAATATAAATAATGTGGAGAAAAAAAAAAGTGAAAAAAGGGCAATAAAAAAGGGAAGTAAAGGAAAATAAATAATATAAAAATGTGTGCGTTAGAAAGGAAAGAAAACAAGAAAATAATGCAAATTAGGCTGATAGCGCGTGTGTGAGTGAAATAAGTCGTGTCTTATCCAACGAGTAAAAATTTTAGGCATTACATAAATTTATGTAAAATGAACATTCTACAAATGGATAAATTGAGTAAAAAAATAAACTGAGTCATAAATAAATAAATACGATAAACAAAAATCCTTTATATAAAAAAAATAAAATAAAATAATGAAAAAAGTGTGCACATTTAACTAATGTAGGTTAGACATCAACTATTACAGAAACTGATCAAGGAAAAAAAATGTGTGTGTGTGTGTGTGTGTGTGTGTGTGTGTGTGTGTGTGTGTGTGTGTGTGTGTGTGTGTGTGTGTGTGTGTGTGTGTGTGTGTGTGTGTGAGGACAGTTTTATTGGCGTGTGTGGCTAGGGCAATAAAAAAACAGTATTTCAGGAGGGAGGGTGATGAGTGGTGAGGTGAGCAGTGTGTGTGTGTGTGTGTGTGTGTGTGTGTGTGTGTGTGTGTGTGTGTGTGTGTGTGTGTGTGTGTGTGTGTGTGTGTGTGTGTGTGTGTGTGACCTAAATGTACGTAAACAGAAAACAAAAGGCCGTCTATTCTTTTCCCTCCCTGTATTCTTGTAGCTCCTCTCTTTGTAATATACTCTTCTCCGTAAATAAAATATTAAAAAATAAGACTGCCTTCTCATCATCTATTCATCACTCCTTCAGTCTCAATCCTCTGTCCTTCTTACTACTCCACCCCTTCCTTCACCCTTCCTTCAACCCTTCATTTGTTCCTCTCACAACGCACCACCCTTTCTCGATTCAACACCTCATTAATATTTCAAGGCTTAAGGAGGAGCCACACTAGTTAAAGGGTTAATGTATTCTTTTGTTCTTCTACTAACGATGATTATAATGTATTGAAAAGACACCTAAATAATTCCGTCCACTCGTCCACCAAGAGAAGGAAGGGTAAGAGACAACTCCAGTCTGTCTGCAATGTTCCTGTGTGTTGCTGTTGAGTGTTCCCGTGCAAGCGTAGGTGGGGGAACGTGCATAAAGAAACGTACATAGATTAGTATTATGTACTGGTTTAGTTTTTTTAAGTTCATGGAAGCAATTATGTAGAGAGAGAGAGAGAGAGAGAGAGAGAGAGAGAGAGAGAGAGAGAGAGAGAGAGAGAGAGAGAGAGAGAGAGAGAGAGAGAGAGAGATAATACACAGTCGCTTTCTTCAATACCCACAAAATAAACACTAGACAAGAGCAGACCAGACCCACGCGTGCAAGACAAGGGAACATCACCTCCACAATAGACCGACACACACACACACACACACACACACACACACAGCAAAAGAAGGAAGGAAGGACAGGCCAAGACAAACTCCATGGCTTTCATTCACCACTCCTCCATATCCTTGATTATTCCTTTCTCTTCCTCTTCCTCTCCCTCGCTGCATTCATTCTTCCTCCTACTTCTCCTCCTCCATTCCTCTCTCTCTCTCTCTCTCTCTCTCTCTCTCTCTTCCTCCCACAAGACTACAAAGAGCGGCACCCCCCGTTTTCCTTGTTCCTTCCTGGTCCCGAGGAGGAAGAGGGGGGAGAAATGTTGGAGAATGCGAAGGTGGAGGAAAAGGAAGAGGAAGAGCTGGAGGTAAAGGAGATGAAACATAGGAGGAGGAAGAGGAGGAGGCGAAGATGAGATGAAGGTAGAGGAAGAGAAGACGAGGAGGAGGAGGAGGAGCAGGAGGAGGAGAGAAAGCATTCATTTCTTAACACTGTCTATTCAAGAAGAGTTCCCGTCGGAGAGAGAGAGAGAGAGAGAGAGAGAGAGAGAGAGAGAGAGAGAGAGAGAGAGAGAGAGAGAGAGAGAGAGAGAGAGAGAATGAATGAAAATGAGGTGGCTGTCATTCCTTCCTGTGGTGCGAGAAGACACGGGACGCCTCTCGCTTTCATCAGGTGTCCCTTCGTGTGCTGAGAGGAATGAAAGAGTGAGTGAGTGAGTGAGTGAGTGAGTGAGTGAGTGAGTGAGTGAATGAGTCAGTCAGCCAGTCAGTTAACCAATCATTAAATTAGTCAGAGGGTTTAAGAATTTAGCATTTAGAATCTAACGTTTAAGAAATTAGTGTTAAAGAACCCAGTAATTAAGTAATCTATTGTTTAAGAGCCTAATGTTTAAGAATACAAGATACGTCACGAATTGGAGTTTAGCAGAGGGCGTCTAAGTTTGAGTGAAGTAAGCAGAGAGGTAATGTAGACGACAGACAAGGGTTTAGCAGAGGTGCCACACACACACACACACACACACACACACACACACACACACACACACACACACACACACACACAGGCACAACAAAGGCTGCAGTAACGAGACCTAAAGTAACAGACGCTCTCACAAAGGAACAAAAATAAGAAAGGAAAATAATACACTCTTACACCTATTTCCTCCTCAGTCTGTCTGTCTGTCTGTCTGGCTGGCTGGCTGGCTGGCTGGTTGGCTCTCTCTCTCTCTCTCTCTCTCTCTCTCTCTCTCTCTCTCTCTCTCTCTCTCTCTCTCTCTCTCTCTCTTTCTCTCTGGTTTTCAATATTTTCACGATTATAGAGACAATTCAACAAGTATTTGCATCACCAATGAGGAAAACACCTACAAGAACCTGACCAATCCTCACTGTGGCCTTTGAAAACAGAGTTAATGAGAGAACAAAGCGTTGAGTATAATGTTCTCTCTCTCTCTCTCTCCCTCTCTCTCTCTCTCTCTCTCTCTCTGGCGTGAGGTCATCAAGGCGCAGTCGACACTCACGCCAAAACAAACGCTTCGTCTAAAACTTCCAAATTGAATCACAAGAAAAACGAAGCACTCACCCACCGCTGCAGGCACTCTCTTCACCATTCCACACCGCCGTGCTGCATTCCACACACTCTACTCACACTCCCGCCTCGCCTTCGTAATACAGCGTAAGGGCGATCAACTGACAGATCAAGAAGTGAGTGAAACCAGTAAAAATTAAAGGAAAGAACACACTTGTACTAGAAACAAAAGTTTAAAAAAGTGGAAAAAACTCATGACAGAGCTGTACTAGAAATATGTATATAAAAGTGATGAAATGTGGCTGGTGATTAAAATATATACGAACTAGAAAAGAAAGCGTGAAAACAGAAAAAAAAAGAAAAAGATAAAACTGTACTAAAAATAGATAAACCCGATGAATTGTGGTTGGTGATTCAAAATATATATACTTTTTGTCAGAAATTCACCCACGAAAAAAAAAAAGGATAAATACAGTAGTAAATGTTTATATGTATGTAGTGACCTGGATGAACATTTACTACTGAAAACCGCGAGATAAGATGCATATGTAAATTTCACTAAAGAAGTTAAGTATACGTTGTGTGTGTGTGTGTGTGTGTGTGTGTGTGTGTGTGTGTGTGTGTGTGTGTGTGTGTGTGTGTGTGTGTGTGTGTGTGTGTGTGTGTGTGTGTGTGTGTTTAACCTCATCTGCATTATACTTCCCCATCCCCACTCACCTACAAATGCGTTTCTCTCTCTCTCTCTCTCTCTCTCTCTCTCTCTCTCTCTCTCTCTCTCTCTCTCTCTCTCTCTCTCTCTCTTGCTCCAATGTATTATTCCATGTCCTATCTCCTTCTCTTTTGTTCTTCTCTTCCTACTCCTTTAAAATTTCTCTCACTTTTTTCATTTTTCTCACACCACCTTTTCTGATTTACTTCATTAACTTCCTCCTCCTTCTCCTCCTCCCTTCATTCTATTTTCCTTCACTCCCTTCCTTTTTTTCAATCTCGCACGTCCTCTTGTTCTGCGTCCCTTCCTTACCTCTTTCAATCTTCCTTTCCTTCACTCTTTTCTTTATTCTACCTCATCCCTCCCTGGACTCCTCGCTTTCCATCTTCATTCGACTTGTCTCCTCCTCATCCTCCTCCTCCTCCTCTTCCGCGTCCTCTTCGTTACTCTCTCTCTCTCTCTCTCTCTCTCTCTCTCTCTCTCTCTCTCTCTCTCTCTCTCTCTCTCTCTCTCTCTCTCCCACGCTCTCTGGTATTGTGTGACATTTTCTATTGTTCAATCTCGGTTAATTACTTCTGCAGGAGAGGCTAAGGTGCTGCTGGGACCATTGTTGTTGACGTATTTTAGGAAGCAAACATCCCTTGCTGTTGCCTCGGGTTGTGTGACTCCGTGGTGACCGTCGTGTGTGTGTGTGTGTGTGTGTGTGTGTGTGTGTGTGTGTGTGTGTGTGTGTGTGTGTGTGTGTGTGTGTGTGCAGGTTTCTTTTTTGTTGCTTTTTTCTGTTACGTAGTTTTTTTTTTTTAAGGTTGGTTTAAGATTCTATTTTTGTATTAATTTCCATGTCAGTTAGATTGAGACGTGTTGCTCATGTTGATCTTTTGGTTGAGAGTATAAATATATATATATATATATATATATATATATATATATATATATATATATATATATATATATATATATATATATATATATATATATATATATATATATATATATATATATATATATATATATATATATATATATATGTATATATTTTTTTACGTTTATTTAATTTTGATTTGTCTAGTTTCAATTACTTTTTGTTCATTTCAATTTGATTTACTTTCTTACCTTCATTTCTGCTTTTCTCTTCATAGAATTCACATTTGATATTTCCTTGTGTATGTTTTATATATATATATATATATATATATATATATATATATATATATATATATATATATATATATATATATATATATATATATATATATATATATATATATATATATATATATATATATATATATATATATATATATATATATATATATATATATATATATATATATATATATATATATATATATATATATATATATATATATATATATATATATATATATATATATATATACTTTTTTTTTTTTTCATACCATATTTCTTTCTTTGGCAGCTTTAGGAGTTATTTCATATCTATTTTATCTATGTCTGGTATTTCCTTACATTTCTATATTTGTTTGTCTCCCTGCGTCTGTCTGTCTATGCGTTTGTCTCTCTTTACATTTGTTTATCTGCCTATTTGTACAAGTTTATCATTTAATCGAATCATAAAAAAAATGCAATTCACGCAAATCGCAACAAATTTTGACAACAATCTCTCTCTCTCTCTCTCTCTCTCTCTCTCTCTCTCTCTCTCTCTCTCTCTCTCTCTCTCTCTCTCTCTCTCTCTCTCTCTCAAGAGCCAAGGGGAACATACATACATAACTTTTTATTTGCACTTTTCTTCCTCAACTTTCGAGTGAATTTAACTTCATTTCGCTTTGTCAAACTAAAAGCAATTCATTTTTTCTCTTTTCTATTTCACTTTTCTCTCTTCGCCTTCTGTTTCAATGTCTTACCTCCACTGTGCATACGTGTGTGTGTGTGTGTGTGTGTGTGTGTGTGTGTGTGTGTGTGTGTGTGTGTGTGTGTGTGTGTGTGTGTGTGTGTGTGTGTGTGTGTGTGTGTGTGTGTGTGTGTGTGTGTGAAAATAAAGCACCTGTGTCTACATCAAAGCAGCAGAAATCTTGGCTTAACAAACACCATTAATCGACTCGCGACTCGCTAAAACACACACTTTTCCCTGAGGAGGAGGAAGAGGAGGAGGAGGAGGAGGAGGAGGAGGAGGAGGAGGAGGAGGAGGAGGAGGAGGAGGAGGAGGAGGAGGAGGAGGAGGGAAGAAGATAAATAGCTAAAATTGGAGAGGAGAAGGAAAAACAGAGAATAACGTGAGAAGTAGGAGAAAATGAGAGAGAGAGAGAGAGAGAGAGAGAGAGAGAGAGAGAGAGAGAGAGAGAGAGAGAGAGAGAGAGAGAGAGAGAGAGAGAGAGAGAGAGAGAGATAAAGAGGAGACGGAAAGCAGGAGATTGATGAGAGAGAGAGAGAGAGAGAGAGAGAGAGAGAGAGAGAGAGAGAGAGAGAGAGAGAGAGAGAGAGAGAGAGAGAGAGAGAGAGAGAGAGAGAGAGAGAGAGAGAGAGAGCAGACGAGTGTGTTACATCTCTGAGAACCTTGTGTATAAGAGAAATTCAGGTGAAGGAGGCGCTAATTATCCTGCTCACCTGGATGAACCTTCCTGCATCGCCGCCAGGTTGCCTCCCACACGGTTCAGGTGAGTCTTGCTCTAAGGATTAAGAAGAAAGTGAGAGAGAGAGAGAGAGAGAGGGAGAGAGTGTATAAAGCACTAAAAAGGAAGTAATTCTGAAATCCCTGCTCTTTTGTACATTCACACATACATACAAGCATATTCTCTCTCTCTCTCTCTCTCTCTCTCTCTCTCTCTCTCTCTCTCTCTCTCTCTCTCTCTCTCTCTCTCTCTCTCATCCATCTCCTTTTCTTTACCTCCTTATCTATCTTCCTGCCTGCCTTTCGCTTTTCTTCCTACTCCTCCTTCTCCTCCTCCTTCTCTTTCCTCGTCCTCCACACACACACACACACACACACACACACACACACACACACACACACACACACACACACACACACGAGGAAACTTATTGAAGAATCATAAATATCATCGTTCAAACATACTGCACTGAGATTTTGCTTGCACAACTCTCTCTCTCTCTCTCTCTCTCTCTCTCTCTCTCTCTCTCTCTCTCTCTCTCTCTCTCTCTCTCTCTCTCTCTCTCCCTGATTCTGGTAAAATGATAGTCTGGTAAACAGCATAAACAAATAAATATGAGAGAGAGAGAGAGAGAGAGAGAGAGAGAGAGAGAGAGAGAGAGAGAGAGAGAGAGAGAGAGAGAGAGTGAAAAATGACGCATATAACACAAGCCGTGATAAACATGCGGACTTTAATCACATTTTCTCTGCCTTTCTTCTATCTTTCTTTACGAGCGCTATTTTTCTTCGCGCCGCTCACACGCTCACGCCCCCTTTCCTCAGCGGCTCAGGGCGCGACACGGAGCTTAGTGTAAATTCACGCGCCACATATATACTCAAAGTTTGCTCTCCGGGATCGAAAGTTTCTGTAAGGAAGACACAAACCTAAGCAACATTGAAGTGGAGAGAAGAAACTAGGAAGGAGAGGAGGAGGAGGAGGAAGAGGAAGGGGAGAGAGGGAAGGAAGGGAAGGGAAGAGAGGGATGTGGATCGAGTAGGGGTGGAATAAAAGAGGGAGGGATAGTTTAAAGTGGAAGGGGAGAAGGAGAAAGAGAGGGAATGATTTGAGGGGAAAGGGGAGGGAGGGATGGGAGTAAAGAAAGAAATGGTATATGAAGGGACAGTGTACAGTGGAAGGAAGGGGAGGGAAGGAAGGGGAGAAAGTGTGCGTATGATTTAAGTGAAGGAAAGGAAGGAAAATTGTGCTTGAGGGGATGAAGGAGGGAAAGGAGGAGAGAGAGAGAGGGAATTATCAGAAGGGAATGGAGGGAAAAAATGTGCTTGAGGGAATGAGGGAGTAGAATGAAAGAGAGAGAGAAAAAAAGTGAATAATTTTGGGCAAGAGAAATAAAAGAAAAGTACGTAGGAGGAAAAGAAGGAATTAAAGGAATTGAAGGACAAAAAGAGATGAAAAAAAATGAAAGTGAGATAAAGAGAAAGCCTTCAGACACAAAACAGAAAAACAATTATCACCACAAACACACCAAACAACTCCAGGTCATTATAGAAAACTTGCAACATTCTAAACTAAAATGTTCCACACACTTGTCCAGCCTCACCTGCCTCGCCTTGTTCCAAACACACCTGTCCTCCTTTCTGCTGTCTCTTTCCTCCCTCCTCCTCCTTCCTTGTTGGTGTCCCATGATCTTCCTCCTTGTATCCTATAACTATCTTCTTCATTTCCTCTTCTGTCTCGTGTTTCGTCAGGAACCTCCTTCTCCTCTTCTTACTCTTCCTCCTCACTAGCTCCATCTTTCAATATAGTCTTTCCCTCCACTAATATTTCAC
>NC_087192.1:5737500-5757500 GCF_035594125.1 Scylla paramamosain
ATCAGACCTACACGTGGCAGTCCCTATATGAAGCATACCTACCTATTTCCACCTATTATCTTCATCCATAAATATGTCTAATCTTCTTTTAAAGCTCCCTAATGACTAAGCCCTAAGCCCTAAGAATCTGATTACTGAGTCTATTCCATTCATCCACCACTCTATTTGAAAACTAATTACTTCCCATCTTTTTTTAATAGAGAAAGGGAGACAAGGAGAAAGGGGTCACAGGGAGGGAGGAAAGAAAAACAAGGGAGGAAAGAGCAGAAGGGAAAATAGGATGGGGGAAGTATATAGGAGGGAAAGAGATGGACAGGGAACTAGAAGAAAGTAGAAGGGAGGGAAAGAGGATGAGAAACGAGAGGGGTAGAAAAATAAGGATAAAAAAAGGAGGGAAAGGGAATGAGGAAATAAAGAGGGAAGGGACGGAAGAGGGATAAAGGGGGAAGACGAGAATAAAGAAAAAGAAGAAAAATGGTTAAGAGGGGAGTGGGAAAGAAAGGAGAGAGAGAGAGAGAGAGAGAGAGAGAGAGAGAGAGAGAGAGAGAGAGAGAGAGAGAGAGAGAGAGAGAGAGAGAGAGAGAGAGAGAGAGAGAGAGCACAAAAGAAAAGGCTTGAGGAAGGAAAGGTAAAGAAGTGTGACTGATAGAGAAAGTAAGAGAAGAATAAGGAATAAAAATCTTTGGCCAAGAATCGTAAGAGGAGGAGGAGGAGGAGGAGGAAGAGGAGGAGGAGGAATGCTGGAATAAGAGAAAAGCGGAAGAAAAGAATGAAAAAAAGAATTATACGAGCTTAGCATTTAATAAAGAAAAAAAAAACAGACAAGGAGAGAAGGGAGAGAATATGAGACTATAGGGAGAATAAGAGATAAAGACGACAAAAAGACGAATAATAAAGAAGAGATAAGAAAGAAGGAAAATGACTGGTGAGCTAGTGTGAATAAAAAAAAAAAGGAGATAGATAGTAAGAGAAAGATAGAATTCGGGAATGTATGAGAGAGAGAGAGAGAGAGAGAGAGAGAGAGAGAGAGAGAGAGAGAGAGAGAGAGAGAGAGAGAGAGAGAGAGAGAGAGAGAGAAATTGGGAGGAGAGAAGGCGTGCGTGAAGTGTTTTAAGGGTAGGAGGAGGAGGAGGAGGAGGAGGAGGTGCGAGAGGGATGAGGGGCGGCAAGCAGGAGAAGGTTTGCTGGGTTGCCAACTTCTCTCCTTAGCCGGAAAATGAGTTCCTCTTCTGACAGGCGTCTCGGCACACACAAAGCCAGCCACCCACCTTCCCCCTCTCCCTCCGTCCTTCTTTCCTTCGCTATCCTTCCTTCCTTTCCTTCGTTTTCTTCCTCTGTGTCTACCTCCTTTCAGCCACCCGTCTTCCTTATTACTTCTTCCTTCTTCGCTTTCTGCTTCTCTTCCTACTTCCTTTCCGCTTTCCGTCTTCCTTCTTTGCTCCGCTCTCCTTCCTTTCTTTCCTTCGTTTTCTTCCTCTTTACCTACCTGCCTTTCCCCTCCCTCTTTTCCTCTTTCCTTTCCTTTCCTTTGCTTTCTTCTTCTTCTTTTCACAGATTTTTTAGTAGTTTCTTCATCTTCCATTTTTCTTTTTTTTATCTTCCTATCTTATTCCTTCATTTCTTCTCTTTCCTTCCTTTTTTCTCCTTTTCCTACTTTTTCCTACCTCCTTCCTTTTTCATTTACTTCCTCCTTCGTTCGATTCTCTTTCCCTTTCTTCCTCCCTTCTTCTTTGTGTTTTGCTTTTTTTTTTTCTTTTTTTCTTCCTCTTCGTTCGTCTTTCCCTTCGCCTTTTGCTTATTTCCTTCATTTAATTTCTTCAGTTTTTCTCTCTTTCTCCTTTAATTCACTTCTTTCCTCCCTCTCTTCTCATTTTCCTCACATCCTTTTCTCTTTCTTTCCTCCTAGCTCTCTTTATCTCTTTCTCCCTTCCACCTTGGTTCTCTTCCTTTTCTTCTCTTTCTTTCTTCTTCCCTCCCCCGTTTTCTTCATTCCTTCCTGCTCTTCTCATTTTCTCTTCTTCCTTCATCTTTGTTTCTGCTTCTTTTTCTTCCTCTCTTTTCCTTTGTATGTACCTTTCATTTTTATTTTCTGTTTCCCTCTTCACTTTTTTTTCCTTCCTTTATACCCATATCTTTCTCGTTTTCCATTCTTTATTGCTTCGTTCCTATCTCTCTTCTTTTCTCTCTATTTTTCATGTTTTCTCACTGCGTCTCTCTAAATCCCTCTCGTCCTTTTAATCTTCCGTCTTTTTTTTTATTTTCTCTATCTCTATTTTTCATCTTTTATCATTTTTTTTCTATCCAGCTCCTCTTGCTGTCCTATAGTTTTTTTTTATTTTCATTTTGTTCTCTTTCCTCAGTTCCTCTCTTTATTGACGATTCTGGAGCTACTAGGGATTAATAAATTGGTGTTTTCTCTCTTTTTTGTTTTCTTGGCTTGCTTCTTCCACGCCTAAAAAAAAAAAAAAGGAAATATACAGAAAACTACAAATAATATGTTTGGTTTGGCTCACAGTAGTTTCCCAGTAGAAGTAGCGCTTCCCCGTAACTCTACTCTTGGTGAAGTGAATTTGTTCTTGCAACGACACAGCTCAATCTATTTCCACATTCCTGAGCCTATCTTCTCCCTCTTCCTTCCTTTCTTACTTCCTCATTCGTCCTCTTCACTTACTTCCTCTTTCTTTCCTTCTCTTCACTTCCTTCTCCCTTACCTCCCTCTTTACTTCTTTATATCGTCTTTTCACTGCCCATCTAGTCCAAACGACATTCCCACCCTGACTTCCGCCCATCACTGCATCACCATCACCACCACTGCCCATCATAATCACCACCTCCATCACTACCACCGCCATCAACACCTTAACACCTCAGACAATACCCTCTCACCCCCACTGCACATTACCCTTCACCGTCCCTTGTCCACACCCCTTGCATTACCATTAACGTCTGTGGGAGCTCTTCTTTCACTCTCCGCCGTCCCTGATCCCATCCTCTTTGCCTCCTTAGTACTCTGACGCTATTAACTCTCTCTCTCTCTCTCTCTCTCTCTCTCTCTCTCTCTCTCTCTCAGCACATCCCCTGAATCCTCTCCACTCCTATCACCCCTTAATTCTCGCCGCCTATCAATCCGATACAGATATCACGAAATAAGTCCTATTAAGAGAGACCCGTTCGTTTTACAGTAATCTCTCCACCAATGCAGAAATCCACCGCTGCCGCCGCCGCCATCGCTTCCACCTCCACCAATACCACCACCGCCATTACGACCAGTGTGAATAAAAGAGAGAGAAAAAGAGAGGGAGAAAAAAACGCAGATGTGGGTCATAGAGAGAGAGAGAGAGAGAGAGAGAGAGAGAGAGAGAGAGAGAGAGAGAGAGAGAGAGAGAGAGAGAGAGAGAGAGAGAGAGAGACGTAGAAACATTTGACCTTCAGAGAGATAGAGATTTGAGCGAAAAATAACCAAACAGATAACCACAAACAAACAGACAAACAAACAAACAGTATATACCTGCTATGAGTCGCCACAAACTGGTACCACCGCCACCACCACAATTACCATTACCCATCACCACCACCACCACCACCACCACCACCACCTCCACGAAATTCACCACAATAATCACCGCTGCCACTACCACCATCACCACCACCACCACCGCCACACTACGCCACAAACAAAAAAAATATAACAGCATCGTATTTCACTCTTATCACCCCATCGCTACCCCCTCTCTCTCTCTCTCTCTCTCTCTCTCTCTCTCTCTCTCTCTCTCTCTCTCTCTCTCATAACTCATCTTTAATTCTTCTCAAGTGTTGGGAAAAAAGTTTCCTAGTTCTTATGATCAAGAACCCAATTTTACGATTTAGAGAGAGAGAGAGAGAGAGAGAGAGAGAGAGAGAGAGAGAGAGAGAGAGAGAGAGAGAGAGAGAGAGAGAGAGAGAGAGAGAGAGAGAGAGAAACTGCATCAAGGGAGTACTCGTAAAATGCTCTTTCCCTATGTATGAAAGAGAAAAGGTACGAAGAGAAGATGGAGAGAAAAAAAAATACAGAAAGAATTGGAGAAATAAGGCAAGGGAGAAATGGAGAGTAAGGGAAGTGGCTGCGGGGAGGAGGAAGAGGAGGAAA
Organism: Scylla paramamosain; assembly: GCF_035594125.1. Taxonomy (NCBI): domain Eukaryota; kingdom Metazoa; phylum Arthropoda; class Malacostraca; order Decapoda; family Portunidae; genus Scylla; species Scylla paramamosain. Next base: position 5,741,627 of record NC_087192.1, read on the forward strand.
CAAGTGGAGGGAAAGTAAAGACGAGTAAGAGGCGAACAAAGGGAATAGTGGTCGAAAGGGATAATGTGAAAGACAGCAAAACAGAGGAGGAGGAGGAGGAGGAGGAGGAGGAGGAGGAGGAGGAGGAGGAGGAGGAGGGTTAAAAGGAAAGAAAGATACAAAAGGAATAGAAGTTGACGGTCTGTATCGACGAGAGAGAGAGAGAGAGAGAGAGAGAGAGAGAGAGAGAGAGAGAGAGAGAGAGAGAGAGAGAGAGAGAGAGATTGGCTGAAATTTATGTTCAGACTTTATTCAAACGATGTAAAAAAAATATACCTTACCTATCTCTCTCTCTCTCTCTCTCTCTCTCTCTCTCTCTCTCTCTCTCTCTCTCTCTCTCTCTCTCTCTCTCTCTCTCTCTCTCTTGCTCGCTCTCCTATTCCTTCTTCCCCCTACTTTGTACCCTTCACAGCAAACAACCCAAGCATTTACACACTCATCTATCCACCTACCCACACACACACACACACACACACACACACACACACACACACACTACATCCTTAAACTATTTCGCCTCAGAGAATGATATTTTTATTCTTATCGCCTTTGCTTCCTGTTCTTTGCTGCACCTGTTTATTGATACATTTTTTTTTCATTTTATCTCCTTTTATCTATTTGCCATTGAGTGGGAGGAGTCAGAGGCCGAGAAGGCACGAGAGCTGGATGAAAATATACAGTTTCCTTTTATTTCTTGTGCTACAGATGAACAAGAGAGAGAGAGAGAGAGAGAGAGAGAGAGAGAGAGAGAGAGAGAGAGAGAGAGAGAGAGAGAGAGAGAGAGAGAGAGAGATTTAATCTTATGCTCCATTCTTTGCTACTTCTGCTTTCCACGGCTCCGTTTTCTGTCACGGGAAATAAATGACTTTTGTTACTTTCCTTATTACTTTCATTACGTTGTAGTTATTATATTATCTCTCTCTCTCTCTCTCTCTCTCTCTCTCTCTCTCTCTCTCTCTCTCTCTCTCTCTCTCTCTCTCTCTCTCTCTCTGTGCTTTGATCACACACACACACACACACACACACACACACACACACATAAGCGTAAATTTGTTTCTCTGTGGAAATGCTAAAAAAATGTGACGGCTTGGGGCTGATATTGTTTTTTCAGCAGTATTTTCTTTATTATTTTTCCAGCGTCCAGGTTTTCCCTCCAAACATTACGAGTCTGTACGTGCAAAATGTTCATAGCTTACACGAGGGAGGAAAAAAAAAAACAGGGGTGGGAATGGAAAATAAATACATACAACTCATATATAAGAGGGAAACTTGAAAGCGACACATGAGTAAAATGTCAAATTGATACGTGGTGCAGAACAGCAGTTGGTATTAAGTGACTGAGTGAATGAGACGAAAATAACCACATTAAACTGGACAATTGTAAACACTCGATTAACTAGACACTCAAAACTAAAGAGATGAAACTTTGAACAGCATAAGAGGGACCAGGTAGAGTCTCATGCAACAACTGACAAAGGCCTGGAAAAAGGAAAGTTGCAGTAAGGTTGTAGAGAAAAGGAATGGATTAGGAAAGAAGGAATGGCAGGCTTTTGAAACATGGGAGATAGGAACACGTATATTCTCAAAATCTTACCTACAGTTCTTTTACGTTCAGGCACTGTGTAACGAATAACATGAACGTCCGTGTGTGTGTGTGTGTGTGTGTGTGTGTGTGTGTGTGTGTGTGTGTGTGTGTGTGTGTGTGTGTGTGTGTGTGTGTGTGTGACTGAAAATACAAGAACATACCTTCCAACTAAACATTAAACTAGAATTAAATAAAACAATATCACATCCAAACGCAACAAAGGAGAGAAACACACACACACACACACACACACACACACACACACACACACACACACACACACACGAGGATGCAAGCACAAAGAACAATAAAAAACAAATTAACAAACATCTCTTCTCGCTTGCGTCGTAATAAAAAGAGAAAAAAGAAAAAAAGAAAAAATAAACGCATCGCTCACTTCACCTGTTCGCAAAACGCTAATGGTTGAGGACGGTCGCTTTCTGTGGGCGGTCAAAACACCTTCAGACTCATTACTTCACCTTCACGCCAAGTTATAAAAGGGAGAGAGAGAGAGAGAGAGAGAGAGAGAGAGAGAGAGAGAGAGAGAGAGAGAGAGAGAGAGAGAGAGAGAGAGAGTACGGAATATCAAAAATCCTAAGAGAAAACGAAAACGATCTGATTTTTTTTTATTATTATACAAAATAAATCCCACCTTTAAAAGTGACTATGTTCAAGTACACATATTTTTTTAAACAATGAACTTTTTATACTGCAATAGTTTTAAACCTTTCATCAATGACTTCAATAGGCCAAGAACTGCATTTTCAAACACTTCAGCCGACTTCCCATCCTCATCGCGTACATTTCACAAGCTCTATTGGACGTTATAGAGGTTAACAAGGACACGGTAATGATTTTTCAGGTACAATTCTATTTGAAAATCAATTTATTCCTATTTCCCTTTTCATCTAACTGTACCAAGCTCGAACTCGTCATTTGTTCCCCTGTCCTGATCACTGACCCTGACGATCGTGTCTGTCACCACTGTTCTGGACATCACGGGTAGATGCACGCTGGCAGACAGACGTGCGCTGAAAATACTTGTTGCGTGTTTTGAGGAGCACGGATATTGTTTATTTTTACGTCCTTTAGAGCCTTGGTTAAACTGTGATACTTTTATTTAGTTCGTCTTACGTAAAAATCAATATTAAGCACGCGTAAGGGAGGAGGCCACCATCTTCCGATACGAAACTCCATGGCAGACAGAACACCTGAACCATAATTATAAATATAAAATTATATTTACAATTGACATAACACCCACTCACGAACATAATCACGTACGTATGTGTGTGTGTATTTAAGTAGTAGTAGTAGTAGTAGTAGTAGTACCGCCACCGCCACCGCCACAACCATCGCCACCAGCAACAGGAACAAGAGCAGCACTAGCAATAATAACAGCAACAGCAGCAGCATCACCAGCAGTAAAGAAGCGTATGAATTTTTCTCCCAGCAGGAATTCGCGTCGTCCAAAGAATAAAGAAGAGATGGAGAGATTTTGACGTTCATGAAACTTTATAAAAGGGGCGGAAGCGAGGCAAGAGGGAACGGGAGGAGCGGGAGGAGTGGAGGGAAGAGCGAGGGAAGTGGTGGGCGAGCTGAGGACTGTGGCGGGAGGCAGGGAGGAGGAAAAATGAGGGAAACGGGCGAAGGAAGACGGAGGAAACACATAGAAAAAATAATACACGAATGAGGGAAAAAAAAAGACACATAATGAAGATATTCAAAGGTGGAGCACGAATCGGAGAGAGGAAGCGAAAAAATGCGAGAAAAATATGAAGACACCGGAAATATAAGGAACACTACATATATACGAGAGAGAGAGAGAGAGAGAGAGAGAGAGAGAGAGAGAGAGAGAGAGAGAGAGAGAGAGAGAGAGAAACATACATACGAGGACACGAGTATTCGAATTTCCCATGTCCAGAACGCATATCCAACACAAATGATAACCTTTCACAAGCACACAGTCCACAAGGTCAGTCTCAAAGCTTTGTGGCGTCTGGCAAGTAATGGGTTCTGAGATGGGGTTCCTTCTTACTCTCCTTCCGTCCTTCCTTCCTTCCTTTGCTATGAGATCTCTCGGGAGCACAAGGCTGCCGACATCAGAGGAATGGCTCAAGACTCGCCCGCCACTTCTAGGTGCTAAATATAAAACTTGCCTTCATGAAAGAAACACTCGCTTCTTTCGTGTCTCCAATCAGCAGAGCAGTGACACAAGTACTGCATTATTCATGAGATCCACACGCGAGGCAAAACCTTCTGGCTGAAAGGTACATGCGATTACGTCAGGGTGTTCGATAACGCCTCCCATAATGTCTCCATGTGTTTGCCTTGGTGATATGAAGAGATGAATGTAGAAAGGTTATTAATGGAATGGGTGCTTTGTCATTAAGAAATACGTTACTCGATGTAAACTTACTATTCTGAGATTATGTACGATTTACTTAAGGTTTTCGGAAATTTCTCTCGCCAGCGTGTTCCATAATGCTTCTTGCTTCACGTGTTTGCCTTAATGGTATAGAGGGATGAATGTAGAGAGGAAATTAATGGAATGGGTGCTTTATTAATGACACCTGTTATTCTTTGCAAACTTGGCGCCTGGTATTGTGTACGATTTACTGAATGTCTCGATAATTCCTCTATCTTTACCTTTTTTTTTTCATTACTTCTGTCGGGCTCTGATTTCGAACTTGATAAAAATTTAAATCTAATGCCTTATCTACCACTCCTCTTATCACGACAAAAAACTCTTAAATGTCTTAACTATTAAATACCTTACTACTCGAAATGTAACCTCTATAGTTTCAGTTCTGCCTTTGCTTGAGTGATATGGAGGAATTAAGAATAAGAGAAAAGACATATCAGTGCTTCAGGTTCTTCATGATCACGAGTATAAGGTGAAGAAAACGAGATAATGTTCCTAACTATATCGCTTTACGTATTTCTTCAAGTAATACTGTAGCAGAATAATAGAAAAAGATATGAATGCTTTGGGTACTTCATTACTAATCAAATAAACTATAGTCAGCGAAGATTACAAGCGATAATGTAGCAAGATATATCGCTTTAGTTACTTCCTGGAGTAATGCAGAAGAAAAAACCTGAAAAATATATAGAAATTTGATGCCGGCAAGGAAACAAGTACAGAAAACAAGGAGGTCGGTTACTCACAGTTGAGGTACAAGATGACGATGGCCACGACCACGAAGATCACGACTAGAAGCACCAGCAGGAGAATAACAAGAGAAAACCACCTCTTGGGCCCCTCCAGAACCTCCTCCTCCTCTTCATTCCCTCCGCTTTCTCCTCCTCTTCCTCTTCCTCCTCCTCTTCCTTCTCCTCCTCCTCCACCTCCACCACCTCCTCCTCCTCCTCCTCCTCCTCCCCTTCCATCTTGCTGTGGAAGCTCTCTCATTTCCTCGTTCATTCTTCGGCCATTGTTGATCCTTCCTCCTCCTCCAACCATTCCCGCCGCACCTCCTCGCCCACCTAAGCCGTCCCTTCGTCCCCTCCCCACGCCTCCTCCCCCCACCAGGCGCAGGTCGTGGTCGTTCTCCTCGGTGGGGAGGTAGTCGTGCGGGGGGTCGGCTGCAGGTGGAGGTTAACGGGAGACTTGGCATAGTCGTAGTCTCTGTACGCCTCATGGTAGCTGGGCACGGGGTCGTACACGTAGTCGGAGTAGTAGTCGTACTTCCCGTTTGGTTGACTGTTGGGTGCGGTGGTGGTGGAGTTGCGGGGCAGGGGAGTCTTCTCATCCATGGCTCGGAGGGAAGAGGGAGAAGGAGAGGGAACACAGAAGGAAGAGGGAGAGGCGAAAGGGTGGAAATCACTTGGGGCGGAAAGTTCTGGTCATCTGGTCATGGAGGTGTGATTGAGTCATCCGCCTCCCTCTCTCTCTCTCTCTCTCTCTCTCTCTCTCTCTTTGTCAGTTCAGTCCCTCACCGCACCAGTACCGCGGCGCACGAACACTCCACCGCGGTAAGGCAACCCAAATCTGTACACAAAGCTGTACTTCCCGGACGTTGCTCGGCGCACAGACACACTACTACTACTATCACTATCACTTTCTCACAGCACCGCCGCACTGCCGTCCCGTGCCAAAGCACCTCAACACTACACGATATCAATTTCGAGGCATCACTTGTACCACTTGGCCACAAACTGCACAACTCCTCTTCCTCCTCCTCTAGCAGCAACACTAATGCCTCGGTAACACCACACACACCTTTAGATGGCCAATTACACCCGCCTTGGCCCACTCAGCACGTCGGCTCTCCCTCGTCAGCACTGGGATCGCCTCTCCACCATCAAGAGGCCTCTTAAACACTCCACTTGACACGCCACTAACGAGGAAAACTTCAGTATATCCAAGCAATTTAGTTTCTATATCTCTCTTTCTCCCGATCTTCGACGTCTTTCAAGTGGTTCTCTGCTGCGTATCTGGAGTGATTTTTCTTCTTTCTTTCTTTCTTTACCTGTGAAAGTTTCTCGTCGCCCTGAAACCGAAATGTTGCGTCACTTTTAATGATCCGCCTTTTGAGTTCACGATGTTTTTTTTTTCTTCTTTTCAATTTTGTGATTCTTTGGGGCGGATTTCACTTTCACCTGGAATGACATAAAAAGGGAAGTATTAAGGTATTGGAAAGATTAATAAAAAGAAAAGTGTTCATGTCAATAAACTGTCGGATCCTGAAATCATGTTGGTAAAAAAAAAAAAAAAAAGCAACCACAGCAGAACGATGAAAGGATCATTAAAAAGTGTTCATATCATCAACTGAAACGAGGACGACTAGACGAGACAGGCACGAAAAAAAAAAAAAAATGTACACCTTAAGCAAGACGAGGAGGAGAGAAAGAAGAACGAATACCAGAATGAGGAAGATAATAAAAAAACAGAAAACACAGAATGAGAAAGAGAAAAAAGCTAAAAATGACACGAAAATAAAAAAAGAACAACGTACACCCTAAACACGAAGAAAAGAAGAAAAACGAGGACTAGAACGCGGAAGACAAAAGAAAACGGGAGACAAAAAACTAGAGACAAACTAAAAAAAAAAAACTAGCAACAAAAAAAAATAAATAAATAAATAAATAAATGAAAAAAAAAAGAAAAAGAAGAAGAAGAGGAAGAAGAAGAAGACTTTTAGGGACGTCAAACTATTCACACAGCTCAGAGCCATTTGCAGAGCTTTCACGACGCGCAGCAAAAAATAACAAAGAGACAAAGCCAAGTCGGTTCATTCCTCCCTTTGACTCGAGGGGGAGAAGAACCACGGCCACTTGAGTCATCTCGAGGTGCACGAGGGGCCGATGAAACTCTAGCAAACACAAGCGGTGGCAGGATGCGAGTGGCCGAGTGGATTGCAACGTGACGACCATTATCCCCGGCAGACTGTAAGACGAGGAGAGAGAGAGAGAGAGAGAGAGAGAGAGAGAGAGAGAGAGAGAGAGAGAGAGAGAGAGAGAGAGAGAGAGAGAGAGAGAGAGAGAGAGAGAGAGAGAGAGAGAGAGAGAGAGAGAGAGGATGGGAGACACAAAAACAAGAGCGCTGATGTGGACAACTACGAGAGAGAGAGAGAGAGAGAGAGAGACAGAGAGAGAGAGAGAGAGAGAGAGAGAGAGAGAGAGAGAGAGAGAGAGAGAGAGAGAGAGAGAGAGAGAGAGAGAGAGAGAGAGAGAGAGAAATCAAAGCCTCACTCATCTATAATCCAATAAAGTCTGATGGTAGTGTCAACACCAATATAGTCACCCACATCCACCCACGCTAATACATCCTCAAACACACACACACACACACACACACACACACACACACACACACATTTCTCTTAATCATACTCGCATAGTGACCGCCCTCTCGTCCCTCAGTCACTTCCCCTTCCCTTTCCTTCCGTTTCCTCCTCCTCCCTTCCTCTTCCTTCCCTTCAGTCCATTCTCTCACAAAGAAGGAGCATTATTACTACTACTACTACTACTACTACTACTACTACTACTACATTCCCTTGAGCCTATTCCTTTGTATTGGCAGACGAGGAAATACAACAAATAGCGCCATACCGTGTATTTTTTTTCGTACCACTGTAATTTCTCTCGTTATTGATGTTGTGCTATTAGTATATTGACTGTAATGGGGGAAATAGGAGAGTGATATGCTTTCCTCTACTTCCTTTTTCCTGCTTTCCTTCCTTCTCAAAATTCTTTTCTTCCTACAAGTCACGAAAGGGAAACTGAAGGAAAATGCACTATGAAAACAAGGAATAAAAACAGGAAGAATACACGAGTAGACGGGTATAGTGAAATAAATGGAGAGATTGACAATGACAGACTAAAAATGCTCAGGAGATATTTTTTTTTTACGAAGAAAATAAAACACACACACACACACACACACACACACACACACACACACACACACACACACACACACACACACACACACACAATTACGGAACAGGTAAAGCGGAAGCAGCAAAAAAAAGTTCCGGTGTGCTAAAAACAACAAGTTCATTTTGCCCAAGGTCGTGTTATTCGAAACATTCTGCAAACTATGACACAATTATATTACATGTACCCACTGCCGCGGAAGGTACTCGGGTAACATTACAAGCTCCCTTCCACTGTTTAGCGTCTCCCCTGAAGCGGTAGTCCTCTAGTTGCCAGGTTTTGTTAAGGGGACCGTTCAGCGGATCAGAGCATGTTGGGATTGAGATAAAGCGCGGGACACAATGCGGGTGAGTGTAGGTTACATGACTTTCATCACGACTGTGCATAACGACGATCCAAACTACATATAGTAGATACACGGAAACGCCAAATGCACCAACAGCTCGCAGTACACACACACACACACACATACACACACACACACACACACACACACGTACATTTAATCACAACTATATATACATGCACCAAAGTACATATAGATACACATATATACCCTCACCAATACTCTCTCTCTCTCTCTCTCTCTCTCTCTCTCTCTCTCTCTCTCTCTCTCCTCTCTCTCTCTCTCTCTCTCCTCTCTCTCTCTCTCTCTCACACACACACACAAAGGAAAAAAAAAAACATTTTGAACACCTGAGTTAGTACCTGACGAGGAAAAACAATTACCTGGATGGAGGGAATAAGGCCAATTTAACCTGACGAAGCGCCCTTCCGTCCTCCTCCTGCTGTTTGCTCTCCCTTCCCCCTCCTCCTCCTCCTCCTCCTCCTCCTCCTCCTCCTTTTCCTCCCTTCCCTTTCTCCCCCCCCTCCTCCTCCTCCTCCCCCCCCTCTCATTAGCACTGCCACACTCCCTATCCTTGCAAGGCTAAAAATAATTAGGCCATTCAGGTGATTTCCTAAGTCCTCTGGTTTCCCAGGGCGCGTATTCTCCTCTACTTCCTTCAAGGTATTCTTCCCCTACTCTCTGTTCCTTATTCCTCCTCCTGTCTCCTCCTCCTGCTTCTCCCTCTTCCTCCTCCTCCTTCCCTACGCCGTAAACACTCACAGTATCACTCAATATCGCGTAAACGGGATGTGTGTGGTGTGTGTGTGTGTGTGTGTGTGTGTGTGTGTGTGTGTTGTGTGTGTGTGTGTGTGTGTGTGTGTGTGTGTGCGCGCGCGCGCGCGCGCGAAGATCATTAAAGCAATTTGAAGGCTCGTTGTAGTGAAAGTAATATTATCTAGACGAACACACACACACCCAACGACCTATACTCTCTCTCTCTCTCTCTCTCTCCTCTCTCTCTCTCTCTCTCTCTCTCTCCTCTCTCTCTCTCTCTCTCTCTCTCCTCTCTCTCTCCTCTCTCTCTCTCTCTCTCTCTCTTAAAATGAAACGAATACATTAATAACACAGGCAGCGGCTAAAGGAGGGCGGTATGCATAACATAAGCCTCTTGCCAAGCCAAGCCCCCGCCACACCGTAGCCTCGTCCCAATATCCAAAGGGCAACGGTTGGCATTTCTTATAGAACTGAAAATAATGGAAACAATCATGAATACCAACAGAACACCACGTCTCCCGAATCACGAGTTTTGGTGACATGCGAGTATTGGTTTGCACAGGAGAGATATTTGTATCAATTCTTCAATCGCGTTATCAATACCAAATGTTCCTGCTTGTGGTATTACGTCTGGCTTTGCTTCAGGTCAAGGTCCGCATCCTCATTTCTCCGGTGCCTTTCCGCGATTGATTTTAATGCTCTCTGATGGAAGTTATTGGGTTTTCAAGGAGGATTTTAACAAGTCTGTATTGTTAATCGGGGATGTCCCGTGAGAAGCCGATCAGTATTTTCAGTGCCTTATTTCGACTGATTTTAATGTTCTTTAGTCCAGTGGAAGTCTAAGTTTCTTTAAGGGTGCTTTCTTGATTCCAGTGAAGTTTCAACAATCCTGCATAATTAAAGAAAAAAATAGTGATAAAACCAATAATTTTTCTAGCTTTATTTCGACTAATTTTAACACACTCTGGTCTAGTGGAAGGTATTGTGCTTTTTTAACCGTGTTTTTTTTTTTTTTTTTATGATTTCAGTGGCATTCTACCAAGTCTGCATCATGAATGGGAAAAATGCAATGAGTAACATTAATTATTTATGTGCCTTACTTAGACTGATTTTAACACTAGTCATGTGGAAGTTATTTTTTTTTCAAAGGTGTTCCAATTATTCCAATGTGATTTTTAATAATAGGTCTGCCCAATTACGAGAGGTAATGGAATATTATCTCGACCAATAATGTCGGTGTTAAACCTGAACTGATTTAAACAGACTCTAGTGTAAGTTTCTGGTTTTTCAAGAATTTTTTTTTTTTATGATTCTAATGAAGCTTTAACTATGAATCTGCACCAGTAATGGGAAAAATATAATGAGAACCAGACTAATTATCCTTGTGGTCTTTCAAAAATAGTGAGAAGCTAAGAGCGGAAGTTCCCATGAATTACTAAGCCTATGAAATATTTTGACGGAAATAGTGGGTATACAATTTTTACTACGAAATCGTCACTGTTCGCAGTACGTCAAAGGCGACCCCATGATTTATATAACCCAGGGAAGAGTCATAAAAAATAAATAAATAAAAGATGCTAGAAATGTAAAAGATAACTGAAAAACTGACCTATAAAGGACACACTAGGAAGTCTTCTATTCTTGTTATCAAACCTTCCGCTCTTCCCTTCAAGGACAGTGTAAACGGTTACATAAGACAAAATGATCCCACGTGACTATCGCTTCATAAAAGTTAATGAATTCACAAAGAAAAGCTTCCATTAATTCCAGAAGTGCCTTAGTGCTCCTCCCTCACAGGACACAGTGATTTACAACAGATATATATTTTCTAAATGAAACACACACACACACACACACACAGACACACACACACACACACACACACACAACAACCAAAATCGTGACACACAAATATAGTTTTCGGACAAAATGTCAGGAAAATTCTGACGAAAAAAAAGAAAAAAATCACTCAGATAAAAAAATGAAATAACTAATTTCATTTCAGGGACGAGAAAAAGAAAGACCAAACTCTATAATCTAGACTTTTACGACATTTGAACACACCATTACACATTACAACAACATGAGCAACATAAATACGCCAAATAAACCACACGACTACATACAGGCAACACCAAAGTACAACAAGCAGTCAAGGCCGAGAACAGTCGGAGGAACTGCCAAAGCTAATTCTTGCGAAACATTACTAGATTGAACTATGGCTGCTGCCCACACACACACACACACACACACACACACACACACACACACACACACACACACACACAAGGCAGGACGAGGCAGTGCAAGGCAAGGAGGAAGTGGAGACAAGCAATGGGTCAGCAGTCGGTGCCCTCGCCTCACTCTCGCTCTCTCCTGTCAGAATCAATTGCAGGTGATCGCCTGTTCCGCCCTGATATAATAAGCAGACGACCCGGCAGTAATGAACTGTAATTATCATATCATTATAAACTACAGCTTCTAATTAGGGCAGGGTTGTGAATTACACCACGCTTCTTCTCTCTCTCTCTCTCTCTCTCTCTCTCTCTCTCTCCCTCTCTCTCTCTCTCTCTCTCTCTCTCTCTCATTAACCTCACCCTTTCTTTCACTATTAAAACACATTGCCCAGGGAAAGTAGACAGTCTTAAGTTCACGAGCGTCAATACAATTCCTCGTTAAGCAATTCGCCTCCACGTGAATCATCTGTATAATAACTTAGCGGGGAATCAATAAAAGTCAATCACGTGCCTCAACAGTCACTAATAAGAGCAGGTGGGTTCTTGGAGCAGGGGAGGGAGGAGGAGGAGGGAGGAGGAGGAGGAGGAAAGGGGTCGTAGGGATGAGAGTGAGCTAGGATAGAGGAGGAAGGAAGGAAGGAAGGAAGGAAAGGAAGGAAGGAAGGAAGGAAGGAAAGAAGGAGAGGAAAGAGAGAGAGAGAGAGAGAGAGAGAGAGAGAGAGGAGAGAGAGAGAGAGAGAGGAGAGAGAGAGAGAGAGAGGAGAGAGGAGAGAGAGAGAGAGAGAGAGAGAGAGAGAGAGAGAGAGAGAGAGAGGGGGGGGGGGGGTTAACAAGGAGTGCGGGTTAGAAGGAAAGGAGAAAAAAACGCGGGTTCCAAATTTTTTATGGGAATGAATCTTTTCCTTCATGTTTTAAAATTTGTGACATGACAAAATTTATGGGCGGGGACGAGGCGGGAAATCTAGGTTACTTACAAGAATCATAATTTAGAGAGAGAGAGAGAGAGAGAGAGAGAGAGAGAGAGAGAGAGAGAGAGAGGGAGAGAGAGAGAGAGAGAGAGAGAGAGAGAGAGAGAGAGAGAGAGAGAGGAGAGACGGTGAAAGAGGAAACTTGATCTCATTATGAAACTAATTATACCGCGAGGGGAAGGCAAGATATGATGCAGTGTCTTGAGAGAAGCAACTTTTGAGGGGCCTTTGTGCTCCGCGGCAGAGGGATGGAGGGCGCCTTCCTTCCTTCCTTCCTTCCTTCCTTGGCGTCAGAGTTGGCCTACTCCTAATTCCTTCTTATAGCCAATCTTCCTTGATTTATTAACTTATTCTCATTTCCCCAGAACACCGTCGCTGGGATGGGAGCTTTATCCTATGTTGTATTCTCTTTCATATTCTCTTTCCTTTCTGTCTTGGTAATATTCGTGTCAGATTTGGTTTCTTCTTTATAATTCTTTTAGGGTCATTTTCCCTGTTTCGCTTGTTTTTATTTCTCCCTAAGTGAAGCAAGGTTAGAAGTCCAATTTAAGGTGTGGTTTGAGGAATAAGAACGTAAAGACATAAGATAAATAATTGAAGGTGTAAGAAGCCAATAGACCTTCACGTGGTAGTCCCTGCATGAAGCATACCCACCTATTTCCACCTCTCATCCTCACCCATAAATTTGTCTAGACGTCTTTTCAAGCTCCTAATGACACAGCACTAAATACCAGCACAAATTATACGATGTCATGAGCTAACTGGCGTAAAAAAAGCAATGTTATATCAAATGCCACAAGCCTTTACATGTCTTGCTTCTCAGACCGAGGGTTATGAATATTGACAGCTCTGTTTTCAAGGTCCAGAGACGGGAATGCATACAGGCGTCAGGTGCTGTTGGCTTCTGAAGGGCGAATGGAGTATTTGGACCAGAATGAGCGAGGTTTAGAGGGTGAGAATCCCAGGAAGACAAGGCAGGCACTCTCCAGGCACATCTCTTTTTCAGGAAGCACTCATGCCTGCATGCATCAAAAGGTTTTGTGTGTGAGAGATTTACAAGAAATTCCCAACTGCTTGGAGCTTTTACGACTGCGTCTGTCTCTGAAGGTTGAAAATTTAGTCATAGTCAGTTGTTAAGAAAAAAGCTTCACTCACTCTATTTAGCATTTTCCTTTTATACTTTAAGTCCTTTAATCTGCTTAGATTGTATTCATTAGCAAGCTTTATTAGACTTGAACAGATCAGAAAATTTCAAAATGAGGGAAGACAAATAGTGAAGTAAGAAGAAAGATGACTTAACTTGTGACTAGAATATTAAAATGTTATATTTCATGACATCTAGAGATGTTAATCATTCACTTGCTATCCAGATATCCTATATTTGATAGCAGGTTTAGCTTTGTATGCAGCAAAGGAGATGAAGGAAGAAAAAACAAGAAAAAAAGAAAAGAAAAAAATTAAATGAAAAAAATAAATGAGAAAAAAATAAGAAGTAACAATGACGAAGCGGAGGCCAAACACCGCGGAACACAAATGCCCAAGTGTGTGTTGAAGGGCCATTCTACAAGGTGAAGTTCATCTGTCGCACGTCACTGCCTGAATGCACTCTGCTGGCTGGCTGAGGCGCGGCACAGGAGGCAATACCCTCACACCGGGAAGTCTGTCTCGTGGGATTAACTTGTATCCATTTCGTTGGTTCTGTCCTGCAGTGCATTCTGAAACGGACACTGAATACTAACAAGATTCCATTTACGTATTGTACAAACTATTTTTATTTTTTTTTGTTTTCACTTAGCCATGCGTAATTCGTATCCCGACTTTCTAAGAGGAACCATTAGGCGATAAAGTGTCAGAGAAGCTAATAAAAATTAAATCAAGTATTCTGTATTTTTTTTTTTTAATCGGCGAGTATTCTTCCATCCTCCACAAAAATCTATCAATCACAACAAAGGTCACACACGAAACACGATGCATTTGGGATTGTCTCTTAGAAAGTTGAAGGTTAATAAAATAAGTCAAATCACTGTATATGTTTGATTAGTCCTATGACGCATTTCAGGTCGATTCTGATAAAAAAAAAAAAAATGAGTCAAATTATTATTGATGATTGATTACTAGACTTCCTCCATTCTACCTCTAGATCGGCCCTACACGCGGCGACGTCAGAATCTCAGACTAACAAATGCAATCGTGTGAAGTAACAGGAGGAATGGAAGCGAATGAGCTACAGACTCGGGATTATCGCAGTTCTGGGAAGTCCGCGGTAGCAGCTGTGTGGTGAAGAGCCAGTGATTGTGAGGTTGCGGCTGTGTGGCTGTGTGGCAGTGCATGGGTGCTCTGAAATCACATCACGCCACGCTCATGTCAGTGGTTCCGCGTGTGGCAGGCAAATGAAAGGCCTACCCTCCCTGTCAGTCCATGTGGACACTGAACGCTTCAGAGTACCAAAGTATTAAAACAATATTACAAAAAACATGCACAAATATCGACACACACACACACACAAACACACACACACACAAAGGGGAATATTCCCTCATGATATACAGTGTTCTGTTGGTATTTGTGTATTTGTTCCATTAAAAGCAAGCAAAACCGTTTAATAACTTTCATTTCAGTGTGTGCATTATGTGCGTGGAAAGGTAATAACCGACTTTCCACATAAAAGCGGAAGTCCTAATATGTGTACCATAGCCGAACTGTTCGTGCAACACTAACACTCTGAAAACTGCAATGTCTATTTCCTTTGGTTTTTCCTCGTAACGCTGTGTGGTGTTTATTACAACGATAAGACAGACAAAAATGTAAAACCAAGGGAAGCAAGTGCACTCCTCGTCGAGCGCCGGCCATCTGGTATGTATATAGGGCAGCCTGGCCATGCTGCTGCTGTGCCCACCCACAACACACACACACACACACACACACACACGGAAAGGATGGCGGATGGGCTTTGCTAGCCACATTTCCGGCGACGGTAAACATTTAGTGCGGTGCTAAATCTCTTAACAAACTCCATTGCTTTGAATTAAAGTCGACGAAAGGTTTAGCAAAGCAAACGTAGTGGCCAGAAAACTCTTTGATGTTTTTTTATCTTTACGTCCGGCCCGCGTGTGCCATTGGCTTTCATGGCCAGTTATTGGTGCAGGCAAGTGTTATGTTTATGGGGCCACATTTTTTTCGATCAATGCTGCCAGCCGCGCTTCCCTGACACTGGAGCGCCACGGAAGATACGGCGTGATGGACGGAACGCGCCGGGTTGTACGTCACCTCACAGCCGCTACTATTTCCGCAGAGACGATCCGCGCGCTGCACAATCCAGACCCGTATTCTCAAACGCTTCACACTCTCGTAAGAACAGTTTTCAAAGATGTAGATAATTTCTCATGCTCTCATGGTTATTTTTCCCCCATTTCACGACACAGAATCCTTTCAAAACTACCAAATCCCGAAAACATCCTTGAAAACTCCATAACCTGCACTAGAGCATGTTAAAAGTAATTGAGCAAAGAAGCTCAAACATTTGACAATATGACACCTGTATCGTAACATACCTTTCCAT
>NC_087192.1:5767500-5795000 GCF_035594125.1 Scylla paramamosain
ACAGGAAAGAAGACATTGTGTTAAGTTAGGTATTGTTGCTCAATGTTAAAGAGAAAGCAGAAACAGAGACACATGAAAAGGAGAAAGAGCTAGAGTAAGGAGCAAAGAAGAAGGGCTTTCTGTACCTAATTTCTCTAACACCTGTGACTCTAATCTGACCAATTCCTTCGCGATGATCTTGGTCACGCTAAACTCGTCGTGTTGTTCCTCATTTTATGGAAGAACCGAAGTGGAATGAGAGAGAGAGAGAGAGAGAGAGAGAGAGAGAGAGAGAGAGAGAGAGAGAGAGAGAGAGAGAGAGAGAGAGAGAGAGAGAGAGAGAGAGAGACTTACACCATTCTTCTCCATCCAAACAATTACATGTTGGTCAAAAAGACGAGCAGGAAATGAGAAGGCAGATGAGGAGGAGGAGGAGGAGGAGGAGGATCGTCATCAGGTCGCAAGTGCTGAGAAGGATGTAAAAAAAAAAAAAAGAAAAAAAAGAAAGAAAAAGAAAAAAATATGATGTCCAGGTAAGTGTCTGTCCATTACCGTTGATGGTGACATGAGTGGGGAGGAGGAGGAGGAGGAGGAGGAGGAGGAGGAGGAGGAGGAGGAGGAGGAGGAGGAGGAGGAGGAGGGAAAGGGAAACAAAGAAAGTAAAACAAAGCAGAAGAAAAGTAGAGAGAGAGAGAGAGAGAGAGAGAGAGAGAGAGAGAGAGAGAGAGAGAGAGAGAGAGAGAGAGAGAGAGAGAGAGAGAGAGAGAGAGAGAGAGAGAGAGAGAGAGAGATATGATTAATATATCCTGTCATTTTTTTCCGGTGTTGTTTTGGCGTAATTCATGTTTATGTAAATTGCTTAAGGATCTTTCATGGCTGTTTTCTTTCTCTACTTATATATTTATGTGAATGTGATCGTGTGTGTGTGTGTGTGTGTGTGTGTGTGTGTGTGTGTGTGTGTGTGTGTGTGTGTGTGTGTGTGTGTGTGTGTGTATACGCATTTGCATTACTGCCACTACAAAGGAATACAAAAGAAGAATAACCAGCCTAAGAGTGAGGGATGAACTTTTAAAAGGCCAAATGGAGGCGCGCGCACACACACACACACACACACACACACACACACACACACACCTAAGCACTCAGACAGAAAACTTTTTTTGACGAAGAAACAGAATATAGAACACAAAACATCGAATAACAATGAGAAAACAAAGTAAAAGAGCAGGAAAAAGTAGAACACACGATACATTATGAAACACCCAATCAACAAAACCAACAACAGAGGCAACCCTAGAGACACATATGGTAGCAGGGACGATTGGTGAAGGTGAGTTTTTGAATGGTAATACAAGAAAAATTCACCGGTGACATTTACGAGGAGACTGACATGCTGTTCCTAGTTACTAAATTTGTTTCCTGACCTTTAAATGGGTCGACGCCGCAAGCAAATAAAAGATGCGTGTATATCTGGATAAACTGATGCATGACTAGACTTTTTCTTAATTCAACAGTAAACTCTTGGATTCTGAAAGACATATCACTACACATTTTTCAAAGGATGAAGAAAGGTAGTAAAATGAAGACGACTAGCTAAGTACAGTGAGCTGACATCTGCTCTCGGTACTGATGTCTTGACATTTACAGTTTGACAGACAAACGACGAATTTCAATTACAGGGCCCGCGATAATTTGGCCGTCGCGTGGTCTATGCTGCTCAGACATTCCCTTTCTTTCTTTTATCATCCTCAACTGTAAAATAATTCATAAGTAAAATAATTCATAAGCCTCCGAAAAACACGGACTTGATGCTCCAGTCGCGTGCTTAAATTTCTCAAACTTTGATTTCAGGTGGGGAAAAACTACACAGTTCAAAAGTCCTGTTGGATGTAAGCCTCGCTGTGTGATAGGCAACCTGCAGGCACAGTGACTGAGGAGAAGGAATACACCTGAAGGTCACACACTCAATGTCACTTTCACTTGTAAATATCACGTCACCTCAACTCTGGAAAGGCGAAGGACTGGGCATCACACTTCCTAAGCCTTGGTGCTCTTCCTTCACTCTCTCCCTTATTCTGGCCATCTTACTAATTCAAAGTTAATCTGTTTTCTCAGTACTTCGTCCCTTTCCACTGGTAATCTAAGGAATTATATACTTTTTTTTCAACTTCCTGTGACTTGAATTCTTTTATGAGAGAAAATTCAAGACATCTTCAAAAACAGACCAACCATCACTTATTTCAAACCTTCTGGAACTGGCTATTAAAGCGGCTTTTTCCTGTAGCTTATGACGCGAGTCCCCTTCATGTTAAAAATGTCAATACAATATGACTAATGTACAACTCCTGTCTTACACTTTCACTGCCACGTTCGTCCTTGGTCAACACTAAAAGCACTGTACAACTAAATGTATGAACACACAAAGAAATGAGAGAGAGAAAATTAGGTTAATTATATCTATTCTAGGCATGAGAACTAATTCAAGACTGTAATAGACTATAGTACTTAGTAGACAATGGTAGACTATAGTACAAAATGAGCTTTTAAGTTGTACTTATGTGAACAAATATTTAGCAGTAAAAGGAAAAATTAAACGACTTTCTCTTACCACTTTCCCTATCTCCCATAAATATAAAAATAAATGCATACACAAGATCATACAAATGCAGCGCCTGTCCTACAACATCAACCGTGACAACACAAAATAACATAAAGAAAGGCAGTAACGCGTGCCGCCCTAGAGATGACCACCTCGCCTTGGCTTCCTCACCCTCGTTAAAGACAGCGCGGTTGGCTGTTTCGGGACGCGTGGCCACTTATATTTTAACATCCAGCTGAGCACACTAAGCTCCCTAACGTATTACCTCAGCTACTCATTAATCGACCACGGGTAGGAGGAGGTGAGTGGGAGTATCAGACTTCTTTACCTGGCTACACCTGCCGTTCCTTACCAGCTGACAATAAATATAAACAAAACCAGGTCATGTTAGGCTCATCCATTCAAAGGAATCAACCGTAGCTACTTCCCAGGACGTACTCATACATGGCACGCTCGAGGCTGAACGTTGAACGGCAAAACAAACTTCGTTACGGCACAGAGTCAATGCCTGAGGGGAGCCGCGGCCTTCCAGAAGCTAATTAATGAGCCTCCCGCTTCATGACTATATTGAGAAGCTCGTTAAGGAAGGGTCGGCTAACATCTAATTCCCTTGCAAGTCCTGGGGCAGTGCTGCAGGAGGAGGAGGAGGAGGAGGAGGAGGAGGAGGAGGAGGAGGATGCCGCCCTCCTCCTGTCCACCCCCTCTTACTTCTCCTTCTCCTCCTCCTTCTCCTCCTCCTCCTTTCTTCCATCACGAAACGTTATTGTATTTCTGTGGAGGTTTGTGGATTCCAAGGTCGTGCAAAACTATAACACACGTAACTATGTAAGTGCTCTCTCTCTCTCTCTCTCTCTCTCTCTCTCTCTCTCTCTCTCTCTCTCTCTCTCTCTCTCTCTCTCTCTCTCTCTCTCTCTCTCTCTCTCTCTCAGCATAAGAGGTAATGGCGACAAAACAACACACGTATACACGATAACAAGACAAACATAAAAGCGGAGACAGAAACACACAAATGAAGCACCGGCCCCTAGACTGCAACTGGGTAAATACAGCGCCGGGTAAATACCACTGAGCAAACACACACAAAAGTCATTCCCTCAAAACGCGTCCCTTAAAGCGGCGAGGCGGATGAAGCGAGGGATGAGCGGGAGTAAGAGTGGCGAGGATGACACCGGAACAGTCCCTTGGTCCTCCTTGTCCTGTTCTGCGTGACGCTACAAAGCATTTCATCCCACTCTTTACATCTCCTCTTTCTCTCTTTCTACCTCTTTCTCTTTCCTTCTACATCTTTACTTTCTCTTAACCTTCTCCTCTTTCCTTCTACCCTTTTCTCTTTCTTTCTGGCTCTCCCTTTCTCCTAATGGGGTGTAAACAGCACAAGGTGTAGAGTCAACAGGGAGATTATAAAGATGACTGGATAAACTTATGGAGAGGGATGATGGGTGAGTACAGGTGTGTGTTATGTTGAGACTGCCTCGTATGAGTCTGATGGTCTTATTGCAGTTTCATTATTTACAATCTGCCATATTAATTTTCAGTACATCAGTCAGCATTATTTTTTTTTTTTTTAATGTAAGTGTGAACTCTGGACTACTGAAAAATGGCAATAAAATAAAAACCCACTGATGATGCAGGTCTCCTAAGAATTGTGGGTTTTTCTTTATCTATGCGCATTTTTCTTTTTTTTTTGTAAAGGTTTGCTCTTGATGATCTTGCCAATGATCTTATAACTCTGTCCAAGACTTTATTTTCATCGTTTTGCTATAGTCTCTCTCTCTCTCTCTCTCTCTCTCTCTCTCTCTCTCTCTCTCTCACCAATCCAGTTCGCATTTCCAAATCAAGGCCACTCAAGCCCCTTCGTCAGTATATAACCCTCCTATTTATCACCACACGCAGGCCCTAATCAGTTTCACCACACCGCTGCTGACATCCTGACTACCGGCGGTGAAAACAGTCTGACCTTAACCTTTCTACCTTGGCCTGGAAGAGTGACACGTGACCTTTAAGCCTCGTCCAAGGTGGTGGTCAGGTGAAGGCGGTCAAGTCATTCCTCCTTGAATTGACCTCTTTGAGCGAGACAGGAAAGAGAGCGAGTGAGAGAATTATTGCGAGCAGAGAGGTACTTGTAGGGATAGGTAATCAATAGAGAGAGAGAGAGAGAGAGAGAGAGAGAGAGAGAGAGAGAGAGAGAGAGAGAGAGAGAGAGAGAGAGAGAGAGAGAGAGAGAGAGAGAGAGAGAGAGAGAGAGAGAGAGAGAGAGAGTTTGTGTAAATACGCACGTCTCGGCAGGAATGTAAATATGACAGTCTCAGGAAATACTTTAAATTGTGTTTCCGCACAAATGTTGAGAATACGAATAAGTATGATGGTATTGTGGAGGAGCGATACGTGACGGGATGGGGTGGAGGAGGAGGAGGAGGAGGAGGAGGAGGAGGAGGAGGAGGAGGAGGAAACAAGAAAAATATTTAAAAAAATGAAAGGAAAATACATTAATTTTTGAATGAATGAATGAATGAATGAAAAGAACAAAAGTACAAAAGAAAAAAGAAAGGAAGAAAGAATGAAAAGCGAAAAATGGCCCCAAAAAAATAAAAATACAACACAGTAAAACACGGGAATGGAACAAGAAAATAACACAAAAAAAAGAAAAGTAGAAGAAAAAGAAAAAGGAGAAAGAGGAAAGGAAGTAACAACTCCTACAACACCTGGGAATGATTTACGAGATATGAGAGACACATAACAAGAAACAACACGCGAATATAAACGTAAAGGAAAGCAACAAGAAACAGCACCATACACACACACACACACACACACACACACACACACACACACACACACACACACACACACACACTCAGGGAAGGGCGGGCAATGCAGAAGGAACGTAAAGAGCGAGACGGAATGCTGCAGAGAAGCGCTTCTGAAATAACACATCATTCAGTGAAGAAAAAAAGAGCGAGGCGGAGGAGGAGGAGGAGGAGGAGGAGGAGGAAGGAAAGGAAGACCAGGTGTATTACATACTAATGCACTGCGAACTTTGTCCCCCCTTCCCCCTCCACTAGGCTCTCTCTCTCTCTCTCTCTCTCTCTCTCTCTCTCTCTCTCTCTCTCTCTCTCTCTCTCTCTCTCTCTCTCTCTCTCTCTATGTGTGTATGTGTGTGTGTGTGTGTGTGTTTAAAATAGCATACGCAGCTATTTATCTGTCCAAGTCTATCTACACACACACACACACACACACACACACACACACACACACACACACACACACACACACCTTCCTTCCTTCCAAACCACACAGTCGTCACCAGCACACATCCCTACCTTTCTTTGTGTACATACTGACGTTTTGCAGACACCTGTAACACCGCCACCGCGCCGTGACACCAGATTACCAGCACTCTACAGCCTTCTGGCACGCCATTATGTCATGCGAGCAGCCGCCTTCCACCCACACGTGTTCTGTTGATATTCTCAGCGCCCTGGATACGAATGCAAATGTCGGCCCTTCATCTGATTGTGGGCTCTTTTGCATGTACTGATTCAGATTAAGGTGATGATGTTAAAATTTTCTTTGATTCTTTTCCTTGTAATTTTTATCTTTTGTCTTGTTTCTTAAATCCTTCCATCGCTATTTGGCATAAATTTCATCAGTTATTAGCTACTCTAAGACACTTTTTCTTGTTCTCCACCTAAAAAAAAACCTATTCTATCTCCATTCTTCTAACGGTTCCTTTTAAAGATTCTATAAGTTGATTTTTGTGCTGTGGATTATCGCATATTGTAGTGAAAGGGTTGATTCTTATTCATTTTCTCTGTCTTTTCATTCGTGTTCCCTCTTTCTATTTGCTACAAGTGTATTTGATCGTTTATTTTTTTTTTTGTGTTCGTCTCGGTTTTGTCTTGTTTCTTTTTTAATTCTTACTCCCTTTCTCTCTATTTCTTCCTTTGCGTCCCCCTTTATTCTATTTGTATGAGGGTATTCGATTTTGTTCACTACTTGCATTCTTTGTTCACCTCAATATCTTAAGTACATGTTCAGTTAAGTGTTGTAGATGATAAAATATAAAAGTTATCATCAGTTTGTTGTCATCAATATGTTCAATTTCCCAAGAGTGATATTGCTCTTCATATTCCTCAAACTCCCTCCTCCAGGCGCCTTGCCAGAGTATATTTCCAGCATCCGAGTATAGAAAGATGTTATCGTTCTCCTCCTCGTGAATGCCTTGGTGAGAGTAATGCAAGGCAGCGTCACATTCCTTTGCGGCGGGATACACCTCGCCCGTCACATTACCTGCTCCTCACTTCATTCCCCTTCACTGACATGTCATAATTTGCAGCAACCGTGAATAACCCAAAAGACAGGATCATTTTAGATTCCTGCGAACTGTTGTCTTTGATCAGGTTCTCTCGATCTCCTCCTTCAGGCAACCCGTCACTTTGTTTACTGGTGAGTGCAGGTTCAATCTTGCTAACTTTCAAGCTAAATATAACTGTAGCTACAACTTTAAAACTCCATTTTATTTCATTCAGGTAACGATCTCTATTTTTGAGAGTGTTTCTGACGTCAAGACCAGATGTAGACGTTCTTCTTGCTGGTTAAGAATTCAACATGAAATCGATGTAGCAGAGAAGTTTCTTAAATTTTGTCATCAACTGTGTGTCATATGACCTCCATTTACATTTACTGTTTGAAAGGTGGAGTCATACCTCACACATGGCATTGCAAACTTCCCTACCATTTTACATATTGAGCAGTCTATAATCATTGTACATACGAAAAAATAAAAACGAACGATTTTCTTTTGTTTCATTCATCCTCTGTTTTTGGGATGTTTCTGACGTCTTGTTGAGATGTGAACGTTCATCTCCTTTCTGCTTAAGGTTTCAACGCGAAATCCATATGGCAGAGGTATTTCTTATATTCTGCCATCAACCGTGTGTCTTCCACTTACAAAGTTCAATCTGAAGAGTCTTTTCTCAGACATGGCGTCGCAAGCTCCTTCAATCTTCATACATACTGCAGAGTTTATGCATTGTAGATAAAGAAAATCAATCCCTTACTCTCATCAACATAACCCAAGTTCGCTTTGTCTCTGTATATGACGTTTCTATTTGCATGAAGTAAAAAAAAAAAAAAGAAAAAAAAAGACTACTTCGCGTGAGGGATGAGGATGGTATGTAACAGATAGAAGCAAGTATGACAAACATGAGACTTGCTTCTGACATTAAAGCCAAACCCATAAAACTGCTGCTCACTTCGGTGCTTAAATGGAGCTAAATTACTGTTACATTCCTACCTCTGGCCTGTCATTGCTAGTAAAACATTTTTTTAGCAAGGAAAATAACAAAAAAATGCAGGAATTAAGTGATGAAAATAAATAAATGCGAAATCGTTCTCTCTCTCTCTCTCTCTCTCTCTCTCTCTCTCTCTCTCTCTCTCTCTCTCTCTCTCTCTCTCTCTCTCTCTCTCTCTCTCTCTCTCTCTCTCTCTCGCCTCTAAACTGGTCACAGGAATCTATTAAGAAAATTCCTCCTAATTACCTCATGAATTTCCTTCTCCTCCTGCACCACCTCGCCATTTTCCTCCTCCTCCTCTTCTCGGCCAAAACAGGGAATCTGAATGAGAGGGTGAATTGAACGACGATAAAGGAAGCACTAAAAGAGGGAACAGGGGATGGGGAGAAAACCGACGCGTATGGAACACTTACGGATAAAAATAAAGGGAAAGAAAGGGAGGTGGAGGGTAAAGGAAGAAAAATTGAAGGGTATAGATGAATGGGATGAATGTAAAAGAAAAGGAGGAAGAAATTAGGCGCCACAGGATGGAGAATAAAGAAGGAGAAAGGAAGGAATGGAGAGAAAGAGGAAGAGAAGAAAAGGAGGTAGACAGCGAGGAGAAAGAGGGAAGAAGGGAGGAATGGAGTGCAAAGAAACCACGGAGGAATAAAGAAAAATACCTTGAAGGAAGAAAGGAGAGGAGTGGAGAGAGAAAGAGAACAAGAGAAAAATCACGTTAATGGTGAGAGAGAGAGAGAGAGAGAGAGAGAGAGAGAGAGAGAGAGAGAGAGAGAGAGAGAGAGAGAGAGAGAGAGAGAGAGAGAGAGAGAGAGAGAGAGAGAGAGAGAGAGAGAGAGAGAGAGAGAGAGTACAGAATGTGGATATGTTGAGATTTATGAGAGTTTATGATAAGGTGAGCAAAATTGTTGGTTGTTTTATGAATTTTTTGGGTAAATATGTTTTCTTCCTTTCTTCTCTTTAGTTTTATAAGATTTAATACACTGCCCAAGATATAAAAATACTAATAAAAAGGAGAAATATTGTTTGTTACTTTTTTCTTGTCATTTTCCTTACGATTAAGAGAATGATCAAGAAATGCAACGATAAACACACACACAAAAAAAAATAAAACTGTCTATCTATCTGTCTGTCTGCCTATCTGTCTATTAGTCTACCGCCAACTCCTTACATTTCTCTCCCCTTTCCTCACGTACACACAATTCCCTTCTCCCTCCCTTAGCCTTTCAACTCTCTCTTTTTCCACTTTTTAACTCCTCACTCGCTCCTCCCTCCATTCACCGCTTTATTACATATTGCCATTCCCATTTTCACTTTTCCCTTCTCCTCCCTTCGCTCCTCCGTTCCGCGCGTCTTAGAATGCATGCTGGTTTATATGCTGCCACAGATTTGCATGCACGCGATAGCACAGTCGATTGTGAATACGGCGAAGGAGACGGAATGGAAACGGTAGCGATAGTGAAGGAAGGAATGCCGGAGTAAGTGAGAGAGTGAGTGAGGGAGAGGACGAAGGAGAGGACGGGGGAAAGAGGAGGAGCAGTAGGAGGCGGAGGGAAGCAAGAACTACCATTCAAAAAGAAAAATCACATTCCGAAGCGCACAGAACAAGAGTTTTCTGGCTGTAGCAGTTGCGTGTTAAGATTTAGGAGGCACAGGAAAGGGCAGGGCTATTGAAGCACGGCGTGGAAGTGCATGGAGCTACAGAGAGGAGACGTGGAAGGCAAATGGGTGGCAGGAGTGAAATAGAAGGCTATGGGCCACGCCGGGGAAGTTGCAACGATATGGAGAGAGATTGGGAAATGTCTCAACATGTACGAACACTAACTTTGATTGGACAGTGATGCTTCAGTTTGTTACCTGGCAAAGTACAGGGTGATAGTGAGAGAGAGAGAGAGAGAGAGAGAGAGAGAGAGAGAGAGAGAGAGAGAGAGAGAGAGAGAGAGAGAGAGAGAGAGAGAGAGAGAGAGAGAGAGAGAAATATACATACTCGTAGAAGCTGTACAAATATACTGGCAAAGATATGGACAGATGAACAAACAAAAAGATACACAGACAGAGATACGGAGACGTGACAAGATGAAGAAAAAAAGACGAAATAAAAGAAAGAAAGATATACAAAGAACACATACGCGCACAATGACAAACAGAGAGAGAGAGAGAGAGAGAGAGAGAGAGAGAGAGAGAGAGAGAGAGAGAGAGAGAGAGAGAGAGAGAGAGAGAGAGAGAGAGAGAGAGAGAGACCATACGCTATTTTTAAGATCGTTCCTTTTAACAACATTTCCTCTACAAAAGACGAACCTAACGACATCAGCTTTTATTTTCTTCTCTTTCAGCAACAGTACTCGTTAGAATGAAGCTGAACAACGTCGGGAACAAGAAAATAGTCTTAAAAAAATACTCCTAAGAAATAGTAGAGAAAATCAAAGTAAAATACGAAAACCTTGAGCTGACAGGAGTGATATTTAGTGACGTAACCTTTCCTTTCGTGCTTCATTTGATGATTTATCGTCTACTGAACCTGCCAATCACAGGTTTGCATTAAATAACATCTTTTTAATACGGTGATTCTACCCAGCAATTCTGAATTCATACTCACGTTTGGTTCTCGACAAAAGTCACTCCTCACTACGCGTCCTATAAATTGTAGTATAAAAAAAATTGTTCAAAGTTCCATTTTCTGTTATAAATTGGAGTGTAGAAAAACATCCAATGATATTTGTTGGTGTACGTACATCGAAGGTATCTGTTAAATAACTCACTGATTATTAAGGGTTCAAAAATGTACATGGATTAAAATATCTCCTAAGGTAATGTATTTAAACTCTTCAGGGCTACAAGTTATCAGTCATTCATCCAGTCTATTAAGCATTCAATTACTATTCCGTGTCTTTACTAATGAATATTTGTTACGAAAATTTACTCTTAATAATTTGTCTTAATAATTTGTATTTTTAGTTTAACTTCCATCAACGTTTATCAGTCAGAACATTTCCGAGCTTAACGAGGAAGTCAGGTTATTAAGTGTACGTAGTCAAGGACGGGTAAAATCATCATCTGGCTGTGCTTCCTGCGTGCTCTGAGGGAGGGGAAGGAATACGGAAGGAATGGGATGGGTATTAGTTGAATAATTGAAGTGATCTGATGGAAGGAGGCATTACCTGTCTACTTATCTAGCTGTGTGTGTGTGTGTGTGTGTGTGTGTGTGTGTGTGTGTGTGTGTGTGTGTGTGTGTGTGTGTGTCCGCGTGTGTGTCAGTAATGTTGACTTTTCTATGAATGATAAATAAATACATATAAAATTCAAAAAGGTATTTTTGTCAATATGGATTTACATACCTCTCTCTCTCTCTCTCTCTCTCTCTCTCTCTCTCTCTCTCTCTCTCTCTCTCTCTCTCTCTCTCTAGAACACACAATACTATCACTTAGCAAAAAACAAATAAATGGTGATATGAAAAGCCTTTACAACACTGCGTATATCAAACACCCGAAAATATCTCATCTCCAGAAAAAAAGAAAGAATAAAATAAATAAATAAACAAACAAGATTCAGGAAAAAAAAAAAAGTCGCGAATCCTCTCGTAACTTTAGTCAACAAATCTTGGCCACTGGTTCGCTTCCCGGTGACTGGACGGTTGCTTAAATCCCGCAAATCTTAGAGAGGGAGAGATTTGACAGAAAAATGTTCTGCACTTAGAAACTCCACGAGCTCAACATGCGCGGCTGATCGAGTCCCCGGAGGCAGGGCAGTAAATCCCCTTAAATCTCCTCAGAAGCTTTCGTGGATTTGGGCTGAAGAAATCTTGCTCGTCGAATTCAATGACATTTTACAGTAAATTGTCAGTGTCTGTCTGTCTGTCTGTCTGTCTGTCTCTGTTTCCCCCCCCCCTCTCTCTCTCTCTCTCATTTAAATATTTGCTACTACACGTTAGAGCAGAATAAAGTTGGAAAGCACCATTTTCACGCGATTCTTTTCTTTTAACGCTCAGTAATAACAGCTCCAGGAAAAAATACTTTAAAATATAGACATACGAGTATAAGAGATCTTTTATTTAGTAGGGGGGAAAAAAAGTGGATATTACTGCGTGTTATTGGATGGATACCTAGATTATCGGCGGGGTATGAATGCTCTCTCTCTCTCTCTCTCTCTCTCTCTCTCTCTCTCTCTCTCTCTCTCTCTCTCTCTCTCTCTCTCTCTCTCCCGCAACTTTTTCAACAACACCTCTAAATCAAACCATAAACCATTTTTTTTTCCATGTTCCCCTTTGTATTGGAACCTCGTGAAAACAATAACAAAGCGATCATGAAAATTAAAAGCGAAAGCATCAAACAAGTACATAAACAATACGAAGATTTAGAGGAATGGGAATGAGGAGGAACAAATCACTAATTACATCGCTCAATTACTAGGCATTATTCCGAGTTCTTTGAGAGAGGAAGCAAGTGTGAGAGTGAAATGAGGAATGAGGGCAAGAAGGGAGAGATCAGCATAACTGGCTGTGAGGGAAGGATGAGGGGAGGATGAGGGAAAAGCACGAGGCGGTGAGGGGAAGAGGACAAGGACGGGAGGATGAGGTGATGAAGTGACATAAAAAAGGGGAGATAATTATCATGTGATGCACTCATTATAACTCAATATGGATGGGAGATTTTTTTTACTAATACAATTATGGTTAAATCATCTGTACCTCTCACCTCTTTCTCTCTCTTTCTCTCTCTCGCTCTCTCTCTCCCCTCGTCACGTCCCCTCGTCCACCTATCTACCTGCCTGTCCTGCCTGTCCCTCGTGGAAACCATCACAAGCACACGTGTTAATTGATGCTTTGGTATGTTAGCCTTATCACCTTTAAAACTGTTCATTATTTTAACTCTCGTCCCAGTCATTGTACCCTCGCCACGCTGCTACGGAATAGAAAAAAAAATATATATTTATATGGAGTTTGCGCACATTAGGCGAGGGGGAAAAAGTGATACAGGGACGGTGAAAAGTGTGCCAGTGTGATGCACCCGTAAATTTTGTCAAAGTATGTAATGTGCGTTGATTGTATTACTGCGAGCTATAAAAAAATGAGTGAAATAAATCTCTCATTCGGTGTTGGATAATCAGGTAGGTTGTCGCGGCTGTCAGATCCTCCCACTCACTCTCTCTTCCCCTCTCTCTTCCTCTGGGCATCCTCCTGTACTACTGCAGTTGGTACTTTTGGGGATTTGAACGTACTTGTTGAGAATTTTCTGTTGGTTATTATTCTAGATCAATATTATCACAACCCTATCTATGTTTCTCCTTTTTGTTTTCTTGTATAGTATTTTGATGTTATTGGCATTATCATATTCCCTCTAATGTATTATACCGCGTTGTCGTTATTAATAGTTTCACAAATACCCGTTTTATATTTTATTCCTTAAAGTGTTGTCTTGAATAATCCGCTATCATTGTTATCAACACTCCCATATTCATCTGTCTCACTTAAAATTTTCTTGTTTACTTTTATGTTATTGTCATCGTCGTCAATATCATTACAACTTTATTTTGATGTTTGTTACTTAAATATATTTGGTCTTTTTTTGTATTTTACCGTTGTCATTGTTATCATCACCATCATCATCATCTCCATATCTTATTCTTTATCATTTCCTCAAGCATTATATCTATGTGTGGATGGATATTTTATCATATAATTATCATTTTCATCATCACCTCCGTAGTTTATATTTAATCTCTACAGTTCTCGTCGTTGTCATCATCACTCTCAGTAATTACTATTCACCTGCCAGACAAAGACTCAGTCCAGCTTCGTTTCGTTCACTGTCCTCTGCTCGTACTGTTCACTAATTAATGTTCGATTCAAGGAGTTTTTACTTCTTGTCTCTCTAAAGTGCTCCCTGCGCTCTGAAACGGCTTAACAGTTCTTCTCAACGCTGCAATTCAGTCAGCCTGTCACACTGTAATTCCTGCAGATAAATCAGAGACGTGCTAAAACCCGTAACAGTCTGAAGCACATCTACATGAGAGGTCTGAATAGTGAATGGAAGTATTTCTTTGCAATGTTTTAAGCTTTTCACTGGTATGGCTTTTTTGTCGGATGAAGAAAGTGGCCTCGTGGGGATTAAGCTTATAATTTTGAAAGATGATATTCCTAGCAGAAGAAGTGAGGGAATATTTAGTATAGGCTATTACAGAACATGAAAAAATATGGGAAGCTGTGGGAAGCTGTCAGGCCTACACGTGGCAGTTCGTAGTGCATGTGGTTTAGTTTTTAACTCACTGAAATATTGTTACTAAAATTAATTAGTACTTTTAGCAGGCAAAGGGTTAACGGACAAACTAGTGCACGATATAACGGTGACATTCTGACTAAAAAATAACAAGATAAGTGACGGAAATCTTGCTATGATAAAAGGAAAGTCCTGAGCAACCTTTACCCAAGACCACCTTCACATTCACCAGGCCATCACAGTCTTATCTCAGCCTCGCCTGGGTTCCGTAGGTCTGTCTCCCCCACATGGTCAGCCCCCACAGCTCCCACCGCCACCCAACAGCCCGTCAAATAGTGCAATATTCCAGCAAAACTCATTAAATTAATTTATCTTTTATTTTTTCACTGCATATTAATGAATTACTCGTTTTATTGAATTAATTACAAACACGTTTTTTTAATCAACGAAAAAGCTTAAAGAGAAACTGTCAGGCGCTTGAGAATTACAAATGTAAACATATGTACTGTCTGTCTGTCTGTCTGTGTGTGTCTGTCCCTGTGTCTGACTTTCATTAACGAATGCAGACAAAAAAAAATCAGAATCATTCATTATTATGTGATATATAAATGCAAACTTGTAAAGTCAGAAATTTTACATACGAGAGAGAGAGAGAGAGAGAGAGAGAGAGAGAGAGAGAGAGAGAGAGAGAGAGAGAGAGAGAGAGAGAGAGAGAGAGAGAGAGAGAGAGAGAGAGAGAATAAAGAAGAAAGATAAAGCGAAAAAGTGACAAATAAGCAAACAGACAGGCAAAGACAGAAAGACAGAGAACGTGTTTTCATAGCTTGGCACGGAGGAGAAATTGAAAGACAGCAAACACACCAAGACGAAATAGCGAGCCACGTAAAAACGATATGAACTACAAGCGAGGAAGAAATTGGAAAGACAGAAGCGACACCCTGCGACACATACCAACATGCGAGGGCCGTGGGGAGCTGCAGTCCGCCTCTCCTGGTCCTGCCGCGCCGTGACAAAAGGATAATAGAAGCATAGGAACAAAAGCAGGGAGAGAGAATAATTCCTTAGCTATTGTGATTGTCTCCGTGGCAATTTCACGACTAATAGTAATGATGATGATGATGATGATGATGATGATGATGATGATGGTGGTGGTGATGGTGGTGGTGGTGGTGGTGGTGGTTGAGGTGATGGTTGTGGTGATGGTTTTGGTGGTGGTGAAATGGGGATTGTATTAGTAGTAGTAGTAGTGGTAGTGGTGAACTGGTGGTTGTAGTAGTAGTAGTAGTAGTAGTGATGGTGGTGGTTGTGAATGTTATTTGTTGTTGTTGTTGTTGTTGTTGTTGCTGCTGTTGTTGTTGTTGTTGCTATTGTTGTTGTTGTTGTTGTTGTTGTTGTTGTTGTTGTTGTTGTTGTTGTTGTTGTTGTTGTAGTTGGTCATTGCTGCTGATGCTATTGTTTTTCCTGTATTTTAAACAGGACCAGGATTAAAAATAGGAGCAGAAGCAACAGCACCGTTATCACCACCAGTGCTTTATAACAAGTAAAACTCAATACGCATTGCATTGCACTACGGAAAACAAACATAAATAAAACACCAAATAAAATAAATAAGTAAATAAATAAGCAAATAAAAAATGCCAACCCGTTTAAAACTCCACATAATATTGGCTGACACGATCCACAGCTAACCATTAGTTCTCACCGGTACCGATAAGACTCAAGTATCTGAGGGGAAGAGAAAGACTCCATTCCTTGTCTGGTGGGGAGCCTGACGCTGAGCCCTAACGCACTGCAGATTAAAAGCTACAATGAACAATGCTGGTGCGGGGATTCTTAAGGGGATTTACAGAAAACGTGTAAATGAAGATTCACGACGGAAAGAGTTGCCAGTTGTGTGAAGCCGCCGCGTGCTCGCCTCGAAGGGGGAGACTTTAAGAGCATTACGCCGCGTGTGACGTGTGGACTGCTACTGCCCACCACCTCCCGTCTGCCTCACTCACGCGGGACTTGTCTGGCGTGGTTTTCTCTTCAGTTTTAACTCTTTCACAACTACATAAGTTTTCACATAATCACTTACAACTTCTTAGACACTTGTTTTAGTGGTTATGTCTCGTAAATAGTTCTGTAAACTGGAGACAAAATTAATTATCTCTCTTTCTGTGTGTCCATGCAAAAATTCACTAACAGAGATGTTAACAGAGGATGTCTCAGCAGTAATAGGATTCAGGGCAGGTGATGGAACACAGGTAGCGATGGACATGTGTAGCATTCATCATAACAAAACAGTGGTCAATTATCGACAATTAAGAAAGTAAAACTTGTACAGTAATGGGAACTGAACCAGGAAAGACGGTGTAATTATGCACAGTCTTCTAACCACAAAGTTGCAGTGCACTGTTCTGTTAACTGCTTATCTGGTGACATTAAACCTGAACCTTTAATCGTCTTATCACTCTTACGTTTAAGACCATTTAGTGGAAGGTATTTGCAGTTTTCAAGAGTGCTTTTTATGATTGTAGTAATAATTTTACATTATTAAAAACAACCATGAAAACCTTAACCATTATCTCTTTGACCTTTGAAAAGTCATGAGCAGTGAATAAAATGATTAAGAAAACGAGTCCAGGCCAAAGGAGGACACGACAACTTGTTGGCACGGTGGTCTGGGCGTGGACAGGACACTGAACATGTATTCAATGAGTACTTGTGGAGCAATGAGCGCCGCCACGACTCCCTGATGGGCAGCGCTGGGTGGACGGCGGTGCAATGATGCCCCGCCACCGACACACAGCAATGGCATGTGCGGGTAAACAACGGATTTCGTGTTTAGAGAGCCGCAGTGGGACTGTTCTCTAGAATACAAATAACCATTTAAATTTTTAATAAAGTCGAAATGAAAATACGGCATGAAAATGGAAACGAAAAAAAACAACAGTATACATTTAATTTTCCCTTCGTTCAGTGTGTATGTGATATGTATATTGAAGGTGATTTGCATTCAGGTGCAGAAAAATACTCTTTGAAGGTGATGCCATTGTGTGTTTCAGGCAAACAATTTGACGCTTCACGATCCTTTCTTTTTATGATATGATTTGTACGATGGCGAAATATTTCCTCCTACTTCACTAATTAAAAGTATCATTATAAAACAGCGTTAACACGGCGATTCATCATTGATCGTACGAAACTGAACGAAACCAGGGAACAACGGCAACAGCAAAATTACAAGTATACTCAAAAGCAATAGTAACTTAACGCATTCACTTCCACTGTGCTATACGCTGTCTCAATGTTACGTCTTCAAATTCACTAGGAGTAACATTCGTCAGTTTTCTTTTTGTAATA
The DNA here is from genome assembly GCF_035594125.1 of Scylla paramamosain. Lineage (NCBI taxonomy): Eukaryota > Metazoa > Arthropoda > Malacostraca > Decapoda > Portunidae > Scylla > Scylla paramamosain. The sequence goes on from NC_087192.1 coordinate 5,784,930, forward strand.
AGAATGTCATTAGATCGGAGGACTTAAGATTGAGAGGAAGCAAAGAACACAATGACAGTAAATGAAGGTTTTTCGATTTCAAACAGTGAGTGTACATGACAAAACAATGGTAGGGAGAGGAGGGAAAAAGACCAAGAAACAATAGTTCAACTCACCTGTCTTTCGATCGGTTACCTTTAGCATAATTAATTGTGAGAGAAATCCTGATCCTTGTCACTATATTTATCCCTTTAACTATTTGTCGCGAATGGCGGGCAAAAGGGCAAAAGTAATAGTTCAATATATCATTGTCTCGGTTCTCTTTTGCTTAATTAACTATGAAAGGAAATCGTAATTCGCGTCTTTATTTATCCATTTGCTTCTTACATATATATAACCTTCCTGCCTGCGTATCTATTTCAACTCTCTCTCTCTCTCTCTCTCTCTCTCTCTCTCTCTCTCTCTCTCTCAATAGGTGGTAAGATTAAAACACCAAGTCCCCAGTCTCGTCTCTGGTCAGCAACTCTGTCACGTCAATTCAACTCAAATGGAGACGAATAACCAGCGCTCATGCAATCCGCTCCTCCTCCTCCTCCTCCTATTCTTTTTAGCTTTATTCAGCCGCCCTTCCTTACACTGGACCAAGATGATGACGAATGAAGGGCTAACTAGGATTTGTGTCAGCTGTATTCTTTGTAGTGTCACCAGCAGTAGTATACGAGCTTTTTGAGTTAGCTGTGTTGTGATGTGAGTGGTGGAGCTGGTTAGGTATGTGTGTATGTAGGGAGAGAAGGCTTTTTTTTTTTTTTTTTTTTTTTTTTGTGTGTGTGTGTGTGTGTGTGTGTGTGTGTGTGTGTGTGTGTGTGTGTGTGTGTGTGTGTGTGTGTGTGTGTGTGTGTGAGAGAGAGAGAGAGAGAGAGAGAGAGAGAGAGAGAGAGAGAGAGAGAGAGAGAGAGAGAGAGAGAGAGAGAGAGAGAGAGAGAGAGAGAGAGAGAGAGAGAGAGAGAGAGAGAGAGAGAATAAAGGTAAAAGAAAAACAACAACAAAAATTAAACAGCAAAGAGAACAGAAAGAAGCACAAAAGTAAAGAACATTTGAAAGAATAAACAACAAAAATACATGAACAAGATAAGATAAGAAGAAAAAAAACATCATCCTACGTAGAAATCTCTCTCTTCTTTGCTTTAAACGTGAGACAGATAGATCGTCCTCACTTTGTTAGAATTCTCATTTGCCTTATTCTGCCTGGTGTTCTGCTCAGCGTCATTCACACAGACAGACACTGCATCAGAGGGAAACACGTCATCACACAACATTAACAAGAGAACAAAACTGCAGAAAAAATGCGACAAGACATAAACCAATAAATAATTTACTGCAAATGACTGAATTTATGTGGAAAGAAAAAAAAATTATGCAACTTATCTGAATGTTAAAAAAAAAAAAACACCGTAAATATCTATATAAACGATGCTAAAAGACAAAAGTGAATGGAATGAATTGAAATATAAGCTAATGAAAAGAATGAATGGTAGATACGATTCCTGGAATGAATAAGAGATATCATTTGTTACCATAGTGAATTTTTTGTTCCTCGAAGATAAAAAGGAACAACAGCACATACAGTGAAAAGAGATTAGAGAGAGAGAGAGAGAGAGAGAGAGAGAGAGAGAGAGAGAGAGAGAGAGAGAGAGAGAGAGAGAGAGAGAGAGAGAGAGAGAGAGAATGGAAAGCTTTAACTGAAGCATGAAGGAATCTTTCATATTCTCTCTCTCTCTCTCTCTCTCTCTCTCTCTCTCTCTCTCTCTCTCTCTCTCTCTCTCTCTCTCTGTCACGTGCCATCCGCCCCATCAGTCTGCTTCCCATCACTCACCGCACACAATCTGTCTGTCTGTCTGGCGTAAATTTGCGGGAAGTGCACATCCACTAACCCGACACACACACACACACACACACACACACACACACACACACACACACACACACACACTGGTCGTCCCACACACACATATTTCACACACAGGAAGTTCCGCCAAAGCACAAAACACCTTGCTACTTTCTGCTACTTTCTCACCGCTGCTTTACGAGTTTCCCCTGCACTTCCTCCCTGATGCAAAAATTGACAAGTATCGTCTCTCATTCCTACGCCACGAGGGTCAACTTTAAGACACACGATCTTGCACTTTCCTCGCGACTCTTAAGCAAACCCATAATCTAAAGCGATACTCCTACGCCACAACGGTAAACTTCAAGACACGTAAGCTTTTGTGTATGGAGACGACAGGTGGGCTTGATAAGTACGTATTAGAACACAGGGGCATAATGAAAAGTACACGTGATCAAGGTTACTCATGACATCCCTTTATAAAGCATGTATACATTATAATTACGTATACAATTGACAGGAGGGTTTAATATATACTTTTTAGAGCATACGAACATAAGGAAACTACAAGCTATAGAGTTTTATAAAGCATAATACTTATACCCCATTTACTAATTGGTCTAATATTATTTTAAGACTCCTTATCGTGTTTATACTAAAATGTGATTATGAAGTTTGTGCCAGTATTCACTATTGCAATTGTAAACCAGTCTGTTCCTTCCTCTTTTATAATTTAACGTTATCAAGCTTCAATGCGTCACATCTATTGCTTCACATGTTATTAAACTTAAGGCTACTTTTCAACATCACCCTTATATCGTATTATACAGGAAATAACAAGTGTAGAGTTGCAGGATTTTTTTCATATTACCTTATGTTCTCAAGGTGCAGTTTATTAGAATGAACAAATATATAATATAAAACGACCTTCCTTTGTGCGTTTTGAGAGCGTGAGAGTGACAAGTACAACATTGCAGTGCGAGGATTAGGCGCGGCACTACTACATACACCCAACACACGCAAATTCCCAATCGACATCAACAATAAACTTAATTACTATGCACAATGGAAAGGAAAACAACAACACCGACAGAAAAAGAAAAAAAAAGACAACAGCATTCATGGTTTGTGTGGCTAATTCTCACCTAATTAAAAGCAGCCTCGTATTTCGCACACCCGCGCAAATAAGTGAAGGGAAGAGAACACAATAAATACGCCTCCAAACTTGTTCAAATAGAATTCATTTAAGTATATTGGTATCGAACTCCACCCGATAGGCGAGGATGCTGCACGTAAATGCCATCGCCTGCTACCTTTAACCTGGCCCTGCTGCTGCTGCTGCTGCTGCTGCCACTTCAACTACTACTACTACTACTACTACTACTACTATTACTACTACTACTACTGCGACCCTACTTCCATTGATCTCATTATTCTGCAACAACAACAACAACAACTTGTACTACTACTACTACTACTACTACTACTACTACTACTACTACTACTACTACTACTACTGCTGCTGCTGCTGCTGCTGCTGCTACTATTACTAATATTGCTACTGCTACTACTGTTGCTGCTGCTGCTGATGCTGCTGCTGATGCTGCTGCTGCTACTACTACTACTACTACTACTACTACTACTACTACTACTACTACTACTACTATTACTACTACTATTTGTTACAGTTGCTACTAGTCTAATTCTAACAACATCAAAAAATACAATAACAACAACAACACCAACAACAATAATAATAATAATAATAATAATAATAAAATAATAATAATAATAATAACATATAATTATGATAACAATGATAAAGTAATTCACACACGTAAAGGACATAAATCGCTTTAAATGCTTATTGCTAATCCTGGTGACTGTGTAAAGTAGATAATAAGGCACACTAAAAACTACAAATTTACTAAAACATTTCCCTCTCCATTTGTTATATTTTCTTTCCTTCTCTTCATTCATGATCGTTTCACTCCAATGCCAAGAATAAATATATAAAACACACACACACACACACACACACACACACACACAAACGCTTTTACAAAATTATAGTGCAAAGAAAAAGAGAAAAGGATGAAACAAAATCGCGAGGAGGAAAAACACGCACCAAGGGAAAAAGACAATGAAGAAGAAAAGGAGGATAAAAAGTGGGAGTATCTGGGGAGAGAGGAAAAAAAAACTTGGATAACAATGAAAGATGGAAGAATGAAAGACAAGAGACACAGAAAGATAAGTCGAACGAAAAAGGAGGAACAGACGGAAGGTGGAGACGGAAGCACAGGTTAATAAAAATGAAGGAGACGAAAGAAAAAGAGGAGGAGGAGGAGGAGGAGGAGGACATAAACACATAACAAGATAAAAAGAACAACAGTGATAACGCTGAATCAAGAAAGAAGGAAGAAAAATATGTGAGAAGAGGAACAAATGTGTGTGTGTGTGTGTGTGTGTGTGTGTGTGTGTGTGTGTGTGTGTGTGTGTGTGTGTGTGTGTGTGTGTGTTACGAGGAAGGAGAACAAGCGTGCGAGACAGAAGAAATATATAATAATAAAGAGAGATCGTTCCTAGACAGGAGAAAATGTCACATGATGATGAAGAGAAAAGGAGACACATTCCGGGGAGCAGGTATGGGAAGAGGAAGACGGAGAGGAGGAGGATGAGGAAGAGGGGGAGGAGGAAAGGCACGGAAAGAGGGAGACAAATTAATAGAGCAACAGAAACTTCTACTATTATAACTACTACCACAATTACAGCGGTTACTCACCACCACCACCACCATCACCACCACCACAACCATCATCACAACCACCACCACCACCACCACCACGTGACAAACCTACACGATGTTCGGAAAATTCGGAAATGCGTCATCTTTTCCGCAAGTTTTCCTCTCTCTCTCTCTCTCTCTCTCTCTCTCTCTCTCTCTCTCTCTCTCTCTCTCTCTCACTCCAACCTGATGCGTTCCCTTCACCGTGTTATCGGGAGATCCGGCTTGAGCGAAATCGGACCCGAATAATGACACCGTTGGGATTAAAGCGAGAGAGAGAGAGAGAGAGAGAGAGAGAGAGAGAGAGAGAGAGAGAGAGAGAGAGAGAGAGAGTCGCAGGAGAAACAGCCCAATAAGGAGGATAATAGGACGAAGATAGCCAGAGGGAAGGGAAGATGAGGACAAGGGGACGACAATGTGTTATTTTTATAGTAGGGAGGTGACCCGCGCCCCCGCTCCCTGCCCGCCCCTCCGGCACTGATACACTCGCGAGCCCCGCCACGACACAGGCCGGATAGAGCAGCGGCCGACACACACCCGTTCACCACCGCGCGCGCCAACCTAGTGACCCGCGTGCCGCCCGTCCCTCTTTTTGTACCTCCACTACAGCCAGCAGCAGCAGCAGCAACAGCAGCAGCAGCGGGCAGCCTCAACAGTATAGTCTGTCTCTCTCTCTCTCTCTCTCTCTCTCTCTCTCTCTCTCTCTCTCTCTCTCTCTCTCTCTCTCTCTCTGAATTCAACCTCAATTTTCATATATGCAAACGTGCACACGGGCAGTGCCTTGTCTACGTATCTTCGTGTGTGTGTGTGTGCGTGTAGCTGCCGCGAGGACATCTTCATGAATGGAAGGAAGAAGGAAGTGAAGGAGAGGGAAAGGGAACGAGGGAGGCAGGACTCCATGAGTGATATATGAAAAGATGAATGAAGAGAGGAATAGAAGATGGGAAGCGAAGGAGGAAGATGGTGGAAACAGGGAAAAGAGAAGAGGAGGGAAGAAATGGTTACGAGAGAGGAATTGAAGTGAAGAAATAAGGTAACCGAAATGCAGGAAGAAGGCAAGGAGGCGGCAAGGAAGAAAAGAAGGAGGAAACGTGGAGGGAGGGAGGGAAAGAGGGAGGAAGGAAGGGAAGGAACATCGAGGACAGAACACATTATTGCAGTTTTACCATCAAGAAAGACTCAAGAAGGTGAGGGGGAAAAAGAGATAAAAAAAGACTTTGGAGAACTGGTGCAGGAAAGATACGAAAGAAGGATCAAAGGAAGGAAGAGAAAATGACGGAGGGAAGAAGGAAGGATGAAAGAAAAGCTGGGAGAAAAGGTAGAAGGAACGAGTGAAAGATGGAAGGAAGAGAAGGGTCAGAAGGAAGAGGAAAGGTTATAGATGGACTTATAGAATGAAGTAAATGATGAATGAAGGAAGGAATGAAAGAAGGAAGAACTGACTGAAGAAAAGGAACAGAATGAGGGAAGGTCATAAATGGAAATGAGTATATTAATGAAAGAAAAATAAGGAAAGGAGTGATAAAAAATGATAAAGTAGAAATGCATAGAAGAAAGAGGAAAGAAGGAAATGAAGGAACAAATGAAGGAAGGAAAAAACATAGTTATTTCTGATAAACATAACCTTTAAGTAAAAAAGAAGAAAGTAGATTATAAACTGCGTATCTAAGCGGGTAAATACGTGCGTGGTGTGATTGTAATTATACTAAAACACCGCTAGTAGATATAACTTCATAAAAAAATTAGGAAAGAGCAGAAGAAATAATAAAAACTATCTTCTCGCTCAATAATGCAGCGCTACAAAAAGGTGAAGGTTGCCAGAAGGTGCGCAAGTCACTCGTTCCCTGCGTGGTGGTGAGGGTTTAAGTATTCATTGCCCTGCACATCCCTAACACCGCGACCCACGCCTGCCTACCTGTACTGCCTTGAGTAGAAGTCTTTTATGGGTCGAGTGTCCGGTAAGGTTCCTTTCTATCCTCTTCCTATCATGTCTTTCTCCTTTTGTTTTCAATTTTTTTTTTTATTTGTAGCTAAGAACATATGATAAAGCTTGCATTCTCCCTTTCTTCTGCCATGTGTTTGTTCTTTCCTATTTTCATTAGGTTCTACTGATAGCTTATTAATAATATCTGATGTTTCCTTCCTGCCCTTCTCGTCTTTCTTTTTTTTTATTTTCAAATTATGATTCTAGGGTTACTACGAATTACACGTTATAAATCAGAAAAAAAATGTTCTCGCCTTGAGGGCCGAATATCTAGTAAGATTCCTTCCTTCCGTCCTTCTGTTCAACTAATAATTTCTGCGGTCTTTAAATGTTACCCTTATGTTTGAGACTAGGATTCTTCGACTGTTGATAGCATCATGACACTTCGTGTTTCAATTCAGTGGCAAAATTTTCAGACTAACAATAACACGGACACTAAAAGACTTGAGCTATTCCATCACTCTTTTTGAAGTTAGTCGTGTATTTCGATATTACTATCTATTAAAGTTGATTAGACCATTCCAGCAAAGCGATCTTGTGAAATATATCAACATTACATTCAACAACAGCAGTCGTTCGGATATCTTGGGGCTTCAGAGACTTGGGTAGAGTGAGTACATAAGATTACCAACAATATTCTCAATTTCAAAACCGTACTGAAGCATTGCATAGTGAATGCCACTGAATGTGATCAGGTGCTTACTCTTCTTATGTACGGCTATCTATTACTCTCAGGCGTTCATACATATTCATTCCATTACCTATCGCTTTGGGAACCACGCTGTGTCAAGTAAGAGTCTGCCTCTGTTATGTGACCGGTCGTCTGCCTCTACTCGTACCTGTAGTTAATGTCTCTTTTCTTTGGAGCTTCCCGTAACATATTTACCTGGTGGCGTACTTTTTCGTCACTACAAGTGTAAATATTAAACTACAGTATAATCAATTACTGGTAGATCTTTGGTGACCTGTAGCATATAAGAGCCAACAAAGATCACATCTTACTGTTAACATGAGCGAAAAAAATATCACGTATTCATTGCATATAAACATATTATAAGCATCATACTAATATTTATTACAACTCTTGAGTTATGAAAATCTTTATTTGCTATTTTTTGTCAGAAATATGTTGTCCTCTTTACTGAATATGTGTTAACCGCTACCAAAGTATTATTCATTAAGTATTTTCTATAAGAATTATTATATAAATGTTTGGTCTAAAGCACATTTTCTTTCTTCTTTCATCCTGTTGCAGAATTTTTAAAAGTGAATTAATTATTCATTTTATATTGTACTTATCATTGTGGTTTGTGAATGTTTTTTTTTTCTTTCTTTTGATAAGCATTTGTTTTCATTGAATAAATAAATACATCTGTGATTAACACCTATGTATCTTCACCAAAAACAATTTCAATACATACGACTCCAGAATTCCTGAACACGAACCATGAAGGTCGATGGAATGGGTGTGAATTATGAGAGGGCGAGCGAGGAGCTTATGTATGTACGATTGCGTGTTGTTCCTCTGTACTCTGTAATAAAACTCTCTACAACCACACTATTAAGAATGTACAGGTGTTCGTAATACTTTCTACCTTCAGAGATGCCATAGAAATCACACGAACTCTTCAATTTTACAGGTGAGCCATAGGTAACGATCCCCACCTCGCATGCAATGAAGGAGTCGAAAAAGGGGAATAAAATACTGAAAGAGAATAAGTACCTAGAAGAAAAAGAAGTACAAATGATATAGGGATATATAGAGTTTGGTTGGGAAAGTTGGGAGGAAGGAATGTGTGTGTGTGTGTGTGTGTGTGTGTGTGTGTGTGTGTGTGTGTGTGTGTGTGTGTGTGTGTGTGTGTGTGTGTGTGTGTGTGAGTACGCCCACCTTTACTACGGAATAATTAATCATGAACTAGGTATATAATTAATGATCATGGAAATTACATTATTAAAGAAAAAAAAGGAGGAAGCCCGAAGTTTGCCAAGAGTTTACGAAATACAGCATGAAGAAATTATATATACTTACTACTACTACTACTACTACTACTACTACTACTACTACAACTACCACCACCATCACCACTACCACTACAAAACATTAACAACACACCAATAAACATACAAACAACACAAAACACTGAAAATAGCCATATACTAATGACGGAGGAGATGAGAAGCCTACAAGGTAAGAAGATAAGAAAAAGGAAGAAGGCGGAAAGGAGAGAAGAGGGTATACAGTATATGGAGAGCAAATTAAGGGCTTGATGGTCGAAAGTAAAGTGAGGGGTGAGGAACCTCGAGGTGATGAGAGGGGAAAGAGGGGATAAGAGGGAGAGAAGAGGAAGGGCAGCGAGTGGCCAAGAATGAATGAAGGAGAGGAGAGAAGAGACGACGCGGGGAACGAACGGGAAAAATAGGAAGGGGGAAGAAAGGAAAAAAATGTGAAAAAAAGTAGAGGGAGGTGTGGAGGGAGAAAATATGTAGCAAGTGCAGGTGTGTCTGGCTCTCTCTCTCTCTCTCTCTCTCTCTCTCTCTCTCTCTCTCTCTCTCTCTCTCTCTCTCTCTCTCTCTCTCTCTCTCTCTCTCTCTCTCTCTCTCTCTCTCTCTCTCCGCCACATTATCTAAAGGGGAAGGGAAAGGAACAGTCGCAATATAAAGAAGAGAGGCTCATAACAACATATGCAAAGCTCGGTTATCCGCTCATAAAGGTTCCTGCAACTTTAATATATTCCTCTTATCCCTCTTCCACCTCTTCTTTTTTTCTTCTTTTCCTTTATTTTCCCCTCCTCCTCTGCCTCTTATTCCTCCTCCAGCTCTTCCTTATTTTTCCTTTTCTTCTTTTCGTCCTCTGCTTTTTTTTTCTATTTTAGCTCTAATTGTAGTGTTATATCTACGTTTATTAGAATTACTGCAAGATTTGGAAAGTTAAAACCATTTGACATTTTTTCCTCATCTTATAAATACTGCTATCCTGTACTTTTTGCTTTACACGCGTACCAGTTGCCATGGATAATACATTTTGATATACTTTTCCTTCTCACCACCACCACCACTAACCCTACTACTACTACTACTACTACTACTAACAATAATAATAATAATAATAATAATAACAATAATAATAATAACACCATCACCACCACTACCACTAACATTTATCTTAGAAGATGGAAACTGTACACATGTCAGTTTCAAGATGTCAGATGTTAAGTTTTACGTTCGAAAGCTTCTTCATATAATACTTCTGGTCTTTTGTAGCGTCCCCATTTTCCAATACTCTTATACTCACGTGCAGTTTGTCCAGTAAATAGTGAGATACATTTATCTTTCTTCCAATAAGGAATAAAGTACCATTGAAGTTTCATGTGGTGATATAAGGAGTGTAAAAGAGCTCCCACGAGAAGTACCATTACATAACATCATACAATATCAAGC
>NC_087192.1:5800000-5820000 GCF_035594125.1 Scylla paramamosain
CCATTAAAATAGAAAACGGTATTGTTCATAAAGTTACCTCTTATAGATGGTAATATTTGATAAATTTAGTTCTGATGAAGTAGATCATGGCATTGTCGTTAATGGAAAGTCGGCACAAAATGGCAGTTAAAGATGGTAACAATAGAGTCGATAATGTAAGTGATGTCAGTGGCTTTTAAATGCAGAGTTAGTATTGTAATGGTACCGATAGTTGTGGTAATGCTGGTGGTAGCAGTGGCCAAAAAGTAAAATCAAAAGGAATTAACGTGTGATATCCTTTCGATAAAGTAATAAATGATGAGCGAGCGGACTCTTTCAAAGGTACGTAATTCTCAGCAGGCGGGGCGTGAATACATCGCCTCGCCGGGAGATTCACTCATTCACGTTGGCATAATTACATGTGCGCTGCTATTATGTCATGCTGGTGATTACAGATGAATCCTCGAATTGTAAAGCACACAGTGATATAGAACGGTGATCCGGTATGATTATTACTACTACTTCTATTATTATTATTATTATTATTATTATTATTATTATTATTATTATTATTATTATTATTATTATTGTTATCATTGTCATCACTATTAATACTATCATTATTGCTATTATTTTATCATTACTACTACTACTGCCTACTACTACTACTACTACAACTACTACTACTACAACTACTACTACTACTACTACTGCTACTGCTACTTCCGCTGCTACTACTCCCGACGATATTCTTCCAGCAGAATAAGCCATTTGTAATCCGCCTTAAGAATGCCTGTGTTTAGAATGCAAAAGAGAATGCAACCAAAAATAAATAAATGAATGAATAAACACAAGCTTCAGTAATATTTTCACATTCCTTTACACGTGTCCTGCTCCATGTTATACTTCGAGAAAGTGATCGTAAAATTGCAGCAATACATCGATACAAAATGAATTAAACTTGTACTCAGTAAAGAAAAAAATATAAATAAATAAATAAAATAAAAGAAGAAAGGAAAAACATATGGCCATAACGATCGTATACGAGGAGCACAAGGAACAGTGAGAATAGAGGAATCCATGAAAAAAGTAACTTCATCCTTCACTTTGTACCACGCGCTGGGAATTCTCGAAAAGCAGCAAGTGAAACATTACCTTAAAAGTGAAAACATTTAGATCAAGTGAAGTATATACGAGACACATGAAAGCAAGTAAAAAATAAAGGATCAACGATGAAAGCTTCACTCGTATTCAGTACATTTCAACACGAGTTACTTGAAATTATGCTAACGTAACTTAAGAACACATATTTCCAAGGTTATGAGAGTATTATATTATGGTAGCACGTTTTTTGGTGCAGATATTGCATGAAAAGTAATGTCCATAGGTAACAGAAAATGAAGGCGTAGGCAATTTTCTACCATTTGTATAAAGGAGGAAAATGTTATTTCAATTCGATAAAATTCTACGCCTTATGATTTTAATATTTCACAAACTATGACCTTTGATCCAAATAACGCCACCCATAGTTATATAAATCAAAAGCAATGTTCGTAGCTAATAATTGAAACATTTGGTCACTTATCCATAGAATTTTACAAGACAACTGCAAATTTCTTTCAACTCGAAAATTACTCTACGGAAATTGCATGTAACATTTAACTTACTATGACCACATTCAAATAACACCAACTAGAGTCTGCTTCAGCCACTCCAATACCCTTACAATTTTGGGTGAGCTTTACTTTGCATTAGTATATTTCACAACACTTCGACAATTCAAGGAAAGTCTCATTCATCAGATGGAACGAACTGAACCACCATTAAGGTCTCAACGTTTTACCTTTATTCAATGCATATTTTCAGGCACCGGATACGTTATCTTAACACATATACATCTATTTCACAGTTAATCTTCCCAAAATGTTTTATGAATATTCAAATATTTAAAACAATACAACGAAAATCTCTCTCTCTCTCTCTCTCTCTCTCTCTCTCTCTTCTCTCTCTCTCTCTCTCTCTCTCTCTCTCTCTCTCTCTCGAGGAAAACTTAGGTAAATCAAAATTCGAAAGGATTGGAAACAGTGACACTAAAAATGCAGGTGAACATAACAATACGACAAGAGAGCATAGTTTCCCTTTCCCTCTTCTTTCTATTCCCCTTTCCCATTATTAAGTACACCATTCCCTTCCTCTTTTCCTGCAACTCCGACCCAATCTCCCCGCATGTTTTCTTTCTCCCCACGCACGTACTTTCATTTCGTCTTTTTTTTTCCAATCGCCCACTTCATTACTAAAACATTACTATTATATCCATTGTTGTTTTTCTTTAATTACTCTGATATTTTCTGTCTTTTGGAATGTGAGTGTGTGGGAGGGGGAGTTGCACATGCGTCTCTCTCTCTCTCTCTCTCTCTCTCTCTCTCTCTGACCCCAATCTCAAAACGCGGTTGGTGTTATTAGGGTGAGGTGCGGCCATGCCAGGGACGTTCTGTCAACAAAATAAAGAGTCAGGAGTAAGAGAGAGAGAGAGAGAGAGAGAGAGAGAGAGAGAGAGAGAGAGAGAGAGAGAGAGAGAGAGAGAGAGAGAGAGAGAGAGAGAGAGAGAGAGAGAGAGAGATAGCGGCCTTCTTATATTAAAAGTCGCTTCTGTAAGATAAATATGGAAAGGATTGAGGTCAGTGTGTGTGTGTGTGTGTATTTGTGTGTGTGTGTGTGTGTGTGTGTGTGTGTGTGTGTGTGTGTGTGTGTGTGTGTGTGTGTGTGTGTGTGTGTGTGTGTGTGTGTGTGTGAATTACGAGTTTTTATGAAGCTAGTAATGAGTTTTTAATTGTGCATTAAGTTGGGTACATTCTGTATAATAAGATAAAAGTGGTAATAATAATAATAGTAATAATAATAATAATAATAATAATAATAATAATAATAATAATAATAATAATAATAATAATAATAATAACATTCTTACCAATATAACTGTCTCTTTTGTTATCATATTTTTTTAATAACACGTTACACCTCCATTTCCATTACCAATGATAACCACCACCATCACCACCACACTTACTCTACATTGCATCACCACCACCACCACCACCACCACCACCACACTTACTCCACATTGCACCACCACTACCTCCAGAGTTCTTATTAAACGCAAATGCAGAACCAACCACAGTTACCACTGCTACCATCACCACCATCGCCAACATCACCACTAACATCATTACATCTAATATTAAGCACCACACCATTTCAAGAATATCACATCAGACACACCTTTACACCCCACACTATCTACTTCATTGCTGCCTCTCAATTTATTTTTCACTTCCTTCAACACACTTCCATTCCTCTCTCGCCATTCCCCCTCATACCTCTGGTCAAAATATCGCATTTTACTGCCTCTACTGCCACAACCCACGCAAGCTTTCCTCCCATGCACTGCCAATATATGTATTTTGTTCACTATGTAATTAATGAGCATCAAAAACTTCTGATAGATTGAACTATATCATGTGCTGAAAATGGTACACTTACAGATATATAATTCGTATGTTTAGCAGCTTGTTACTTATTCACAAACTTTTCCGAGACATTTCCTTTTTCAGCCACCTCTAAATGCTATGCTAACGAGAAAATTACAAGTTGAGGATGCGTGTACATATTTTACACTTCGTCGTTAGTGTTGTGAAATGTTACTTTTCCAGTGAAAGTGTTGATCGTGGTGTCATTCAAGCCTGCTATTCTGAAATTAAAGCAAATTAATATTCTTGTGATAAATTACTGGAAATCTTGATAAATCAGTACTAAATAATACATATTACTCACACTTTGTAGGTTGGTTTATTACTTTTGTAGGAGAGCAGGTGTGATGCAGATTGTTGCCATACCTGCAAAGGAAAGAAAAACGTGTGGATGATGACAATTTGCAAAAAAAACAAAACAAGCATTAGCTGTGTTGTTTTAAACGATATACTCGAGCAAATTAGTAATATATTTCTGACATGTAACAATATTTCAAGTAATATCGGAACTATATTAAGGCATAAAGGTGGTAACATATTATCTCTCGTTCTTCTCCGCCATTTACGAATCATCCTTCATCAAACATGGCATTTCTTTCTTGTCCCTCTCAACATCCACCCCCACCCCTGTCTACACCTCTCCCCTTCCCTCTTCTCTTTCTCCTTCCTCACTCCTCTTCGTCTACGTAACAATGTCTTCCCTCCCAAACACACCCTTCCAGGTACTTCCCGCTCCCCAAGTCTCGCCCCTTATCCACGTAACAGGGAGGAATCAAGCACACTCGCGACCGATCATGAATAAATCCTCCCTCAGTTTCGCCACCGAGGAGCGATAAAGCGCCGTGAGGGGGTCGGAGGTGTCGCCATCTGCCATCATTCCCGAGCGATTTAATACCTGTGTTCCTTCTCCTACCCTGCCTTCCCGCGGTGGTCGTTTTCAAGACACACTAGCTCTCTCTCTCTCTCTCTCTCTCTCTCGTCTCTCTCTCCTCTCTCTCTCTCTCTCTTGCACACGCACATACCCACACACACACACACACACACACACACACACACACTTAATGGCGATCGAACTGTCTGTCTCGTTACAGTAAAAAAATATAATAACAATAATATAAAACAATGAATATAATGAAAATATTAATGACATCTGTAATTATATAAAGATAATTAATGCCATGAGCGTAATACGGAATGAATTGCCAATGTAAAAAGAACTGAAATGGTGGAATGTTGGAAAACGTTCGCGTCACAGACATGATAAAATAACAACATATTGCAAAAGGTTTAACATAAAATTGCAAAAGGTTTGAAAAAAAAGTGTAAGTGCTAAATAATAGATATGACAATTATTACACAAAATAAATAATCATCGAAAAATGTAACGTCTATCTTTGTATGTGTAAATGAAATTTTTTTTCTCTCTCTCTCTCTCTCTCTCTCTCTCTCTCTCTCTCTCTCTCTCTCTCTCTCTCTCTCTCTCTCTCTCTCTCTCTCTCTCTCTCTCTCTCTCTCTCTCTCTCTCTCTCTCTCTCTCTCTCTCAAATATTCATTACCTGTGAGTTGTAAAAAAAAAAATAAATAAAGAGAGAGAATTCAATTTATATGTCAATTGTTTCAAACGATGCTTTCAAAGGATAATAAGGGAAACACATGGGCCATAGAATTCATAATGAAACTGTACAATGAACGTGAAGCGTGTGGAAAAATAATGACAGTAGTGATGGCAAGTGACAACTACATTGACGAGAGGAACAGGAAACAGGAACAATAACACGCACAACTACTACTTAATATAAACACAGCTAAATTTACTGTTTGTCGTTAAATAGTTTGAGTGACATCATGAAAGGGAAACATAAGCGTAGTGCTGAAATGCATTGAACTACGTAAAATAAAGTTAACAACCCGAGAATGTCAATCTAAATGGAGTGTTAAATTCTTTCAGTTGCAGAACACACCTGCCTATGAAACCTGTAGGAGCTCAACACACCACTGCGCTTAACGTTTAGATGTTCAACAAACAAATCTATTTTACATTTAGATGATAAGAACACTAGTCAATTCAACTTGAAGATGTAAATCCACCAGTCTGTTTACAATGTAAATGAATATAAAAAAAAAAAAAAAACACATGGAAAACAGTAGGAAACTAGGAGGCCTAAATGTGGCAATCCCTGTAAGAAACCTATCTACTTATTTCTATCATTCCTATCCTCAAATTTATCTGATCTTCATTAGTTCCTTAGGCACAAAAAAAAAAAAAATAAATATTACTGAGCCTATTCCACTCATCTGACAATCACTTTAAGAATCCATTTATTCTCAGCTCCTTATTCAGAGTTTTTTTTTTTAATCTTTTTACTTATTTATTTATTTATTTATTTTTTTTATCTAACTTGAATTCGTTACTCAACACACCAGTACATAAAAGTTTTAGATGTTCAGCAAGGCATTCCATTTAACTACATCCCTTGAAAGTATTAAACGCATTAGTCCATATAGCTGCTTCTCCCTTTAGACTGTTTTCAACCTAGCGAGTAAGTAACAGAACAATCAGCACATTTTAATAAAAGAAAGAAAGTAAACTCTACCCCGTTATTTAAAAAGGTCAACCGAAGGGTCACTGATAAAAAAAAAGTTCATTGGCTGAGACACGAGAAAGAAAGTTATCTCTACTGGTTATTTAAAAAGGTCAACCGAAGGGTCACTGATCAAGGAAAGTCCATTGGCTGAGGCACGAGCAAGGGTTCCAACCATCACATACACCCATCACATGCAAGGATTAAAGGATGGAGTTTTTTTTCTTTTCTTCACTGTTGTTTACGAGCATCTTCCCGAGGTCGAGCTAACGAGAAAAAGAAAGAGGAAGAGGAGGAGGTATACGAAGATGAAAATATAAAAAAAACAAAAAAAAACAAAATCGAAAAGAAACGAAAGACCAAAGAAAAAAAAACAAGAGTGAAAAAAGGAAAGAGGAAAAGAAAGAAAACCGTGAGTGCCAAGGGGAAAATAAATGGTTCTGAGTTATATCACAGTAGGTCAGTAAAATATGGTTGCCGAAGGATGGTCTGTCGTGCAGGAAGGAAAGGAAAGAAGAAAACTAGAATAAAGAAACAAAGCTGAACTGAAAGTGACTGGTACACAGAATATGTACATAGAAAAAAGAAAAAATCAACTCGTATGGTGACAATAAAGAATAACTTGAAAAATAAAATTCCAAATAAAAGGAAAAAAAAAAAACGAGAGAGAGAGAGAGAGAGAGAGAGAGAGAGAGAGAGAGAGAGAGAGAGAGAGAGAGAGAGAGAGAGAGAAGAGAGAGAGAGAGAGAGAGAGAGAGAGAGAGAGAGAGAGAGAGAGAGTCATGTTGCAATAATATTGAAATAAGACATCACAACAAATCAAGGGCAGGAAAGAAAACGAAGTCGGATGGATATGAAAGGAGAACGAGGAGGAGGAGGAGGAGGAGGAGGAGGAGGAGGAGGAGGAGGAGACAGAAGAGGAAGTGGAGGCAGAAGTGGAAAAAGGAATAGGAGGAGAAGCGCAAAACGAAGAAGCAGTGTGATGAAGGATGAGAGAAGATGGAGGAGGTGGAAGAGGAGAAAGATGAGGAGGAAGAGAAGACCAGAGAAAGTTAGATTGGAAGGCTGCGCATTTTAATAAAAGGATTCAAGATTAACCCCTCACCAGAGCACATTTTCACCAACTTCCGGGTTAATATGCATGGGAGGATAAAGATGCCCAGAAAATATTGTGATCAAATGTTTCCTTTATATACATTGCATTTACTTACAGGGAGCAAAACAAGCTTCTGACCTTCCAAACACCGGAGAGAGAGAGAGAGAGAGAGAGAGAGAGAGAGAGAGAGAGAGAGAGAGAGAGAGAGAGAGAGAGAGAGAGAGAGAGAGAGAGAGAGAGAGAGAGAGAGAGAGAGAGAGAGAGAGAGAGAAACGAAGGCGAGGATGCACACAAGGACACACACACGATCACCACACTAAGCCACCAGACTCACACGGCTGGCGTATGCAAGAAGCAGACACAAACAAGCCATAGAGACTGAAGACAAAAGAGGACAGAAAATACGGATATTGTCGAGGGATTCAGTTTAGGTTAAACGAAAATTGAGTAGTTTTCATTATTATTTTTGTCTTTCAGTCGTTTTTTACCGGATGAAAAATAGTAACAATAAGAAAATTCAAAATATTGGTCATGTTTGTTTATTTACATAATGTGATTAATAATTTATATGCATATTTCATGGATGACTATGTTTTAATGTATAGATGCCACTGTAGTGAAAATGCATCACTCGTCGTACTGAAAAGTGCAAAATTATTCGTTTATTTTTTCTTTATGAATCGTCTTTAGTTTGCCATTGTGTCTTATACTGACTGACGAATCTATTAAGAAAAAAGTAATGCTAATACAACAACAGTAAACAAGACAATTTTGTTCTGATATCCTCTTTAGTTAGCATTATATTAAACACTCAGAACGGAAGTACCAAGAATATATTATATTACTAACAAAGAAAAAAAAAAAAAAAAGCGAAATTTTTTTATTTTCTGGTACTCACTTTAGCTAGCCAACATAATCAACAATGACGGATGAACCAAGAAAATATCATAACACAACTCCACAGTAAACACAACGTGACTACAATGGTGCACGTCCTCACACACGTCAGCCCCAACACGTACGTCACGCATAAGGTATTGCACTTGAATGTTGACCGCGCTGCCGCCACCAAACACCAAACATCTGCTCGTGTAATGCCAATGTAAATTACGTTTCAGTGTTGAAAGCTGTAAACAATTTGTGGGAAGCATACTGATGGGTTAAAGGATGATCCGCAGCAGTTATTTCTCACCACTCCTATCCACAATGTCGCGCTTTACATCAATTAACCAATCAATTAGTCAGTCAGTCAAAAATTCAGGCAGGCAGGCAGGCAGGCAGGCAGGTAGGCAGTAAATCACATAAACTAATCCATCAATCTATCCGTTCATCAAGAAAACAATTAGCAGTCATTCAGTCAATCATTCAGTTAATCACAAACCAATCCTTGCATCCATCCAGTCATCACTCAATCAGTCAATCAATCAATCAATCAGTCAATCGGTCAATTTTCTCACCGCTCACCATCACACTTCACCCACAAGGCACCAAACAATTTCAACATATGAGTAAAATTATTCAAGGTACGTACAACAATGAAACGAAAATTACCTTTCATAAAGATTCACATAATTTTCAGGCGAACTATTTTACAAACACGCTGACCGTTCCAATTAATATGTAAAACATGATTGATGCGTCACTCTCATTCAGCACTATTGATATTAAATGAAAGTAAATCCATGTCATTTCATCATTACTATACCATGAAAAAGTAAACAAAATAGGACGTACAGTTGTCAGAAGAAGTGATGCCATTGTGTAGTCAAATATTTCCGATATCCGAAATTTTCGTCGGTCTTTGTGATATTTTCAATACAAATATAGAATCTTTATATAAATAACTTAATTACTCCATATATTAATTTATGTCCCATTTATAGACATGGAATTCACTGGACATTGTAACATTACACAACAAAATAGGACAAGAAGATAAGTTGCAAGAAGCCTTTAAGTCTAGACGTGGCATTCCCTGAATAAAAAGATGCTTATTTATTTCTAACTACCATCCCTATCTGTACAGTTGTCTAATCTTTTAAAGCACCCTACCAATTCGACACTAACAACCTAATTACCGAGTCACCACTTTCAGAACCAGATCCTTTTTATCTCCATATTACTATTACTTCTTGAGAAAAAAAAGAGAAAAAAAAATTGATTTACACTGCAATTAAAAAAGAATTATTAATACCGTGCCGGACTTCGAGTACAAGAGCACGTGTCCTAAATGGACTGAAATGATAACTTGCATCCGCGGGTGAAGAGGAAGTAGGAAGGGACGTGCCGGAAGAGACGTAGCCAGGATGAGGACACGCCGGGGCACTGACCGGACCGTAATCCTTCACAAGATACTGAGAATCGATAATGATAAAACTATCGGTCACGGGCTTATTCATAGCGGTGTGTGTGTGTGTGTGTGTGTGTGTGTGTGTGTGTGTGTGTGTGTGTGTGTGTGTGTGTGTGTGTGTGTGTGTGTGTGTGTGTGTGTGTGTGTTTATTTACTTCATTGCAATCATAGAATCCAGTCAGTGAATCTAACAAAATAATCATCTGCTACATTTTCACAAGCACTTCTTTTATTTGATGTACACTTTATCTCTTTCATCACCTCTCTTTCATTTCCTCTAACCCAGTTTACATTTCTATACTGCTATGTAGGAACCTTTGCTGTGTGTGTGTGTGTGTGTGTGTGTGTGTGTGTGTGTGTCTGTGTGTGTGTGTGTGTGTGTGTGTGTGTGTGTGAGTGTGTGAGCTCGCGCGCCCAGCGTTCTCCACATCCCTTTCTTTCCACAACCTCTCTCTCTATCTCTTTCTGAATTCCTGGCAAAACCCAAGGCATCCTGTCCTCCTAATTTAGAACGGCTACCACCCAACCTGGTGCGCGTCCCCCTCACCCGCACGATCCCGAACTTTTCTGGTCCATAATGTTGTTCTGGCGTGTCCTGGCGTGGCTCCAGAGTGTCCTGTTATCTAGTGTGTCCTGAAGTGCCCTAGTAGTGTCTTAAATAAAGTGTGTCCCCGGAGCTACAGAGATAACAGGCACGTGTCACTTGCTGGACGAAGAAGAGAGAAGAAAAAAATGCTGGAAAGAATTACTGGGAGGAAAGCTTTGATCCGCGTCTTAGAGTGGAAACAATTAAGGGAGATAGGAAAAAAAGGGATACACGTTTATATACATCCAAGTGAATATACAGAAAAAAAAAAAAAATGTGACGAGCAGTGAAGATTCCTTTCTTCTTCTATCTGACATTTTTCTTCTCTCCTCCTCTTCTTTTAATCAAAGTAAAGGGAACTCTTGAACAAAAGGCAAAGATGCTCATGAGATTACTTTTCACAACTAGTTAACAAGATCGGTCCAGAGAGAGAGAGAGAGAGAGAGAGAGAGAGAGAGAGAGAGAGAGAGAGAGAGAGAGAGAGAGAGAGAGAGAGAGAGAGAGAGAGAGAGAGAGAGAGAGAGAGAGAGAGAGAGAGAGAGAGAGAGAGAGAGAGAGAGAGAGAGAATGAAACTAACCCATGCAAACATATCTGGACACAATTGCACACTACACAACCTTCGTGTCTCGCCCCTAATCCCATAATCTTTGCTGCACGAGTGACTGTCTCTAGCACCACACGAATGTCTCTAGCTAAGAACGAAAGGTCAACCTGCTCTTACATTTTTCATGAATTAATTGTATGACACTACTACAGTTTATTCCGTTCCCTCACAGTACAGTATTTTTGCTGAATGATTTTTTTAGTAATATGGAAATGTGACCAAGATTAACCTTTCATGCATTTCTCTTTCTCTCAAAGGGAACTTGAATTAAAATAGCTTTGTATTACTTTGAAGTTTCAGATTTCTCCATTTCTTTCTGTATTAAATCGTTGGTACACTCTAATATTCTCATTCACCTACATAGTGTTTTCTGTTGCGATGCTTTTGTGGATGAATGCAAGAGTCAGGTCAATTTGCGGTAAAGCTTCCTGTATTATTGTAATCACGTTTAATCTTGCAAATAATACAGTAAATAACTTGGTCAGAGGCTTTAAGAGGGGTTAAGAGTTAGGTTAAGAGGGGACCTGATAGAAGTCTTTAAGTGGTATAAGGGTTATAACAAGGGAGATGTAAGCAAAATTCTTAGGATCAGCAACCAAGGTAGAACAAAAAATAACGGGTTCAAGCTTGAAAAATTTAGGTTTAGGAAGGAGATAGGAAAAAATTGGTTCTCAAATAGAGTGGTAGATGAGTGGAACGGACTCAGTAATCATGTAGTTAGTGCCAGGACACTAGAGAGCTTTAAGAGAAGATTAGACAAGTTTATGGATGGGGATAACAGATGGAAATAGGTAGGAGTGTTTCATACAGGGACTGCCACGTGTAAGCCTGGTCGCTTCTTGCAGCTTCCCTTATTTCTTATGTTCTTATGTTCTTTATGAAATCAACATCCATCTTTGTGATTTTTTTTTGTGTACGTACGTGCGTGCGTGCGTGCGTGCGTGCGTGCGCGTGGTTGTGTTGTGTTATGGATCAGGTGACCAATATTAAATCAATATACTTTGAAACTCACTTAGCGTTAAGGAATTCGTTAAATATTTGATACTCTTATTTCTTGTATCATTTATTAAAATTTTAATAAATTAATAAATTAACGAAAATCGCACACCGGGAAATGATTGAACTACAACTGTCGCCTTGGTTCTTTTATGATTGGTCTCCGATGATATCAACATAGAAGTTATTTGATTACCTTTATACCTAGTAACTAGAGTAATAAAGGGAAGTAAACAAAAAAAAGAACAGAAAAGAAGAAAGAAAGAAAGAAAGAAAAAAAGGAAAACATGAACACCATCAATAACAACACTAAAATAAACAATACCACCATATTGGTTCTGCCCATGAATCATCAACTGAAGCACCAATAACTCACTATTAATGACTTGAAATTTGTAGCTCGAAGCAATCAATAACAAAATAATAAACATAATAAAAAACAAACAATAACAACACCACTCTCTCTCTCTCTCTGTCTCCCTCTCCCTCTTTCCCAACGAGCCGGTGTGCACTAAATAAGTCTGGCGGCAAAGTTTGGGCAGCTCAGAGAGTTATTCGGCGCTACATCAACATAATTTCCATAAACTGTAAACAATACTGGGCCAAGGACCGATCCCTGCGGCACTCAACTTGGGACGCGAGGAGAGGAAGGGGGTTAGAAGACCTGGATGCACCCGCCATGATGACTTCCCTGACTTACACTGCAGCTCTTAATATTCATACACGATACAATATGATACAGCAAGATCTTATATATGCTCTCCTTAAGGCTACTTTCAAAGGGCATATAGGTAATTAATCAGGTTACCATGGGTCGTCTTCTTAATGACAGTGCATATTACTTGTTGAGGTATTATTCGAACTAAGGAATGACACTCGAAAGCTTATAAAATGCAGACTCATACACTATTACTTAAGAAACAAATGCTATGTCAATATTAAGGAAATCCCTGAAAAGTAAAAGAAACGAGAAAAAAAGTGAACACCTAACGAGTCTCTTCTTGTATTCAGTAATCTGTTTTCCTCCTCGATGAAACACAAGGATGGAGACAGAGACAGAGAGAGAGAGAGAGAGAGAGAGAGAGAGAGAGAGAGAGAGAGAGAGAGAGAGAGAGAGAGAGAGAGAGAGAGAGAGAGAGAGAGAGAGAGAGAGAGAGAGAGAGAGAGAGAGAGAGAAGAGAGAATGGCCCTGTGATACTTTTGATCGACAGGCAAAATATAATCCAAAGGAGAAGGAAAAAGTCGACGACGACTACGACGAAAAAGAACAAGAATAAAAAAAAAATGTTAAACACGAGAAAAAGAAAACTGAAAAGAGAAGTAATAAAGAGGAAGCAATAATAACGAGAAAGAGGTAATAACGAGATAATAACAAGGGAACAAAGATAGGAAAAAGTAATAATAATTGCAACAGATGATAAAAATGCGACAATATAGATGAGGAAAAGAATAAAGGAAAAATGGGAAAAGGGAGGAAGAAAAAACGGAAAAGATATCAGGAAGAGAAGGAATAAGATATAAAAGACAGATAGGAAAGAAAAGCGAAACCGAGGAAAGATTGAAGTGGAAGGAATTAAGCAAAACAAAACAAAAAAGAGTAAGAACAAGAAGAAAGAGGAGAAAATAAATACATTAAGAAAAATAGCTGAAAAGGAAAAGAAAGACGAAGAGAAAGAAAAAGGAAAAGACAGACTTAGATGAAATGAAGATATTGTAAAGGAAAACATGGCAAGGAAATGGAAATAATTAGAAGATGGACTAGGGAAGGAAGAAAGTGAAGAAAATGTAGCAAAAACAAGAAAAATTCCTAAATAGATAAAACGAAAGCAATGAAAAGAAAAATAAGGAGGAGGAAGAGAAATAATAGGGAAAGAGAATGGGGGAAAAAGAATCTGGAGAGAACAAAGAGTACTATAAGGGAGAGAAGCTGGAACATGGAAAGAGTGGTGACCTGAAGCTCAGGTCACGTGACGGATGCCCTCAAGTTAAGGAGGGGAGCTGAAGGGGAGGAGAAACAGAAACAAGAGGGAGAAAGAAAATTATTTATGAGATTTCTATGTATTAAAGGTGCCATTATTATCATTAATGGCCTCTTCTTTTTCACGTCCTCCTTTTCTCTTACTCCAGACTCTCCTCTTCCAGGTTCTCTTCATTCTCTTCCTCCTTTTCCTCTTCCTCTTCTTTCTGGTCCTTTTATTCCTCCTCTATATCTTTTACTTTGTCGTCGTCGTCGTCGTACTCCTCCTTCTCCTCCTCCTCCTCCTCCTCCTCCTCCTCCTCCTCTGTGAGCTTAAATAAACGAGTATGCAACCGATTCAAAGTTGATGTAAAGAAGTTTCGTGGGTCTTTAGTCTTCAAATAATAAAAAGGACGAACACTGTAGATTTTCATAAATATACTAGTAAAAAAAATGTAGGGAATCTATAATAAATTTTAATATAACTTTCGTGTCTTCACATTTTTTTAATCTTGTATCTCTTTCTCCATTATTTTCTTGTTCCAGAGGTCGTTCCCCGAAGAAAAAAAAAAAAAAGGATATTTTTTAATACTTGTCACCCTTCGGCCTCTACACACACACACACACACACACACACACACACACACACACACACACACACACACACACATATTGACGGGAAGCATGTGGCGATCGAAGAGAGACGAGGCCGTGACGCTTCCTGGTTGGGCGAATGGTTGTGCAATCCACCAATGAGAGCCCTGGAGACACGCTGAGCCCCGCAGGGATTGGTCCATTTAGATACTTCGGCGATTCGGAGGAGGAGGAGGAGGAGGAGGAGTCTTTCTTTAAGGATTTAACTTTCCGGTGATATGTGAAAGAGAGAGAGAGAGAGAGAGAGAGAGAGAGAGAGAGAGAGAGAGAGAGAGAGAGAGAGAGAGAGAGAGAGAGAGAGAGAGAGAGAGAGAGAGAGAGAGAGAGAGAGAGAGATTATCACTTCCATTTATTACAACCACTACAAATAAGTACTTCACCATCATCATCTGCGCTACCACCACCACTAACACCAGTAGCTTCTTCCCCGTCTCGCCTCATAAATAAGAGGACGAGAGGTTCTGGTCGGCATTTCTCGAGGCCCCGTCAAGAAATACAGAGACAGCGGCACCGTCACAAGGCGGCCCTCACTACATTACGACTCTCTCTCTCTCTCTCTCTCTCTCTCTCTCTCTCTCTCTCTCTCTCTCTCTCTCTAATCTGGCAGTGAAGTTGCTCATCACACACTATTCCTGTCTGCTAAGTCCCCCGGGCCTCGACAAGGCACCGCGACCCTTGTGATCGGAGTTTGTGCTGCGGCAGAGTCTCCAGGCAGCGTTCCTCTGTTACGTAAGACAGTACAGTATTGTAGTAATGAGAATAATGATAATGATATTGATGGTTTCTAGAACGTTATTACTCTGCAATCCAGAAACTGTTAGCTGGGGTTCATGTTCACAATTACAGTACCGTAACATAGTGCCGAGAATGACAGTGAAAATTAAAGTAATGAGTTTCTAGAAAATAATTGTTCTCCATACCAAGAATAATAAAAGTGATAATAAAAGTAATCTAGTTTTAAAGCACATATGTAATGGTATTGTTACATGTCCAAACGCAATAATAATCATGTAATGTAATGTATTATCAACAATAACTACGATAATTATGAAAGTAATGGGATTCTTTGAAAAATGTGTTATGTCTTATTACAACTTTAAATGGGAGGTTACTGAATGAATATTTTAACGATGTATGCAAGAGAGGAGCGTGTTGTGGGTAATGAAAAAAATAACAGTGTTGAAGTAGCAATATAATGTTTACAACCATAAGAAAGCGGAGACTCAATAGACCCATTTTTTCTAAAGGTCAGTATTATAATGCGTTTAGGGAACGTTTGTAGAGCTACGGGCTAGACAGACTGAGAGATGACAACGGCTTCTTCTAAGTCTTAATGCATCAATGTTAACTGGCCAATTTTAAAAAATTCTAAATATTAACGAGTTATTAGTTTGTTCTAAGGTTTCACACGAATCAGAAGTTGGTGTTGGCAATATAAAATGAGAGAGATAAAGTATTTAGTGGAAAGCAGCCTCTCTCTCTCTCTCTCTCTCTCTCTCTCTCTCTCTCTCTCTCTCTCTCTCTCTCTCTCTCTCTCTCTCTCTCTCTCTCTCTGCAAGAAGCAAAGTTATGATGGAAAAATAGTTGACAGACAGAACCAATCCTAAGAAATGTAGTACCTCTAATTATTAGTGTTGGTAGTAGTAGTAGTAGTAGTAGTAGTAGTAGTAGTAGTAGTAGTAGTAGTAGTAGTAGTAGTAGTAGTAGCAACAGCAGCAGCAGCAGCAGCAGCAGCAGCAGCAGCAGTAGTAGTAATAACAGCAGCAGTAGTAATAACAGTACCAGTAATAGAAGCAGAAGCAGAAGCAGAAGTAGTGGTAGTAGTAGTAGTAGTAGTAGTAGTAGTAGTAGCAATGATAATAGTAGTAACAGCAGCAGGAGGAAGAGGAGCAGTCACATTGAAAGATCAGTGCACCGCCCTATCATCCCTCCTGTTGTCCCCTTTAGGATGCCTTTATGTATGGCGGCGATATGGAGCAGAGATGGCCGGGGACGAGGACACGCCGCGCGCTACCCTTGGGAAATCAGGAATTCAGACGTTCGCTATAGGGGGACCAAAACACATTTCCCCAGGATCATGGACTCAGCGCTCGCCGTCTGTCCTGGGGGAGGCTTAGCACTCTAGTCAGCATTGTGCACTTGGCGAGGGAGGAGAGGAAAGTACTGTGTGTGTGTGTGTGTGTGTGTGTGTGTGTGTGTGTGTGTGTGTGTGTATGACGAAGGTTTTCTGGTTTTGTGTCTCCTGTATTTTTTTTATTTATTTATTTATTTTATTTGTTTATATTTTTTTTTTACGTGTTTCATGTGTTGGTTTACATTTGTTTGGTGTCTTATTTTGTATGAATTTTGATTTATTTATTTATTTATTTTCATGCGAGAGGTGTTCTAGTCAAAAGCAACAAAAAAGACTGCAAAAAAAAAAAATGTCAAAAAGAATCTCATACTTACAAGAATTGTTTGACTTAAGAAATGCACAATTTTAGAGAACAGCTTGTAATCTGAACGGTGTGGCTTGTGTTGCTTGTTTTCTGTATCTCCTGTTCATTATCATTATGGCCTGTAGTATTTTGTTTAATTACAAATATAGTCAATCTGTCTCGTTCTTGATTATAGGAATATGAATCTGTGCAATGACTATATTGTAATCTTCTTTTAGACAGTACACAATTAATATTACTACTAGTGCTTTTATTACTACTACTTCTACTATTACTACTGCTACTACTATTACTACTACTACTACTGCTGTGTGTGTGTGTGTGTGTGTGTGTGTGTGTGTGTGTGTGTGTGTGTGTGTGTGTGAGGTGGGTTGTGGTATATTCTTAGCCTTCCTTTCACTTGAGTAACTCGATCATAAATTCCATTATCTTTTGGATTGATGAAGATAAAAGATAATTATTTCCTTTTCAGTGGACTTTTTTTTTCATTCTATTCATGAAGACAGGGTAAGCAAGGGAGACGAGTGGTGGTGGTAGTGATGGTGGTGAGACTACCACCACCACAATTATTACTATTATAGATGTTTCTATCAATGACGATGAAGATGAACATAATAATAATAATAATAATAATAATAATAATAATAATAATAAAAATAATAATAATAATAATAACAATTTTCACCATTATCATCATTATTGTCATGCACTTTATATTCAGTGGTTTCCTTCCCTCTCTTTCCTAATTTATCATTCCACTATTATTCTCTCTCTCTCTCTCTCTCTCTCTCTCTCTCTCTCTCTCTCTCTCTCTCTCTCTCTCTCTCTCTCTCTCTCTCTCTCCACCCTCATGCCTGTGAAGCAATTTTCATTTTTACATTTACCTTAATTTCTCTTGTTCTTTGTTCGCTCTGCATCCACTTCACCTTCCTCTATTCCATCCTCTTTCTCTTTCTTCTCCTTCTCTTTCGCCTCCTTATCCTCCTCCTCCTCCTCCTTCTCCTCCTCTTCATCATACAATCTCTTCTTTATCACTTTTTTTTTTCCAGACACATGTACATTTTCGTAAATAATAATAACTTTTATACTGTATCTTTCATTATAAAATTTTTAGAGCTAATGAATATTTAATTTTCATACACAAAGAAGCATGTTCTGCGTATTACATTTACTAATTGTGGGCGTTTAACTTTTATTTATTTTTTGCTTAATGATCTATCAATAAATATACTTTTTCGTATGTATTTCAGTCACAGCGTTTTAACAATTCCTTTTACTTGATAACCTACCGATGCATTTTTATCCATGTCTTATGCATTCCAGTCACATATCAATTATTGGTGACGTTTAACATTTCTTTTCGTATGCAGTTATCTACCAGTCTATTTTCCTTTTTCCAATGTATTCCAGTCACTCGTATTTGCGGAGCTTCATCTTCCTCTCTAATGATTGTGTTTTATCTCCCGGAATCTAATCAGTACCTCGTTCTCTTTCCATTCCCTTAATTGTCTCTTCTTCCTTTGCAGCGAACTAAATTAATTAATATCTGTTAAACTGTACTTTTATGAGCTACGAGTTTTATTAATCAATATCAAATTAGGGGAGGAGGAGGATGAGGAGGAAGAGGAGGAGCAGAAGAAGGACGAGGAGTAGGAAGACAAGGACGAGCATAAGTAGCAACATCAGCAGAAAGGAGGAGGAGGAGGAGGAGGAGGAGGAGGAGGAGGAGGAGGAGGAGGAGGAGGAGGAGGAGGAGGAGGAGGAGGAGGAGGGGTGAAGAGAAGAGGAGGAGGAGAAAGAAGAGAAGAGGAGAAAGAAGAGAAGAGGAGGAGGAGGAGGAGGAGGAGGAGGAGAAAAGAGGAGGAGAAGAGGAGGAGGAGGAGGAGGCTTAACTATTTCTGCTCTCTATACACCGTTATTTAGAATGAATCAGTTCCCGATAGAAAAAAAAAAAAATCGAGGCAAAAGATATTATGTAATTTTTTATTCATTTAATTTTTTATTCATTGTTTGAGTCTTAAAACTACATAGAAACCTCGAAGTAATATCAGAGTTATATTTTGCGCTGGTCATTCCTCATTAGAAGCATACTGTGCTGATCTGGTTTCCATACTTGAGAAAGGATACTAGCCCGTTAAAGATTCCGTGAAGAGAGTAATAGCTAAAAAGATATAAAGAATGCAAAAATATTACTTGCAAATACTTTTCGATTTTACATTTATTTGAGAAGTCCAGAATATGAAAAAAAAATCTAATTAGGACTATTTACGTGACAGATAGGAGATAGTATTTGGGATATAGCGTAAAATCTTGCGTAACTACAAGTACAAGGGTGGGACAGGAAAGCAAGAAGATTGTCCCCGCCCTTCTCTTTACACACTAACGACGTGGCCAATTTTAAAAGATTTTTGGAGGACGAAAATGTAACTTTACTTTTCCATGAAACGAAACAAAGAGGACGCTTCAACGTTAAAGACTCTTGCATTCTGTGCATTCAAGGCAGTTAACGTAACAACACCTCAAATTATGATGATGATGACAGTCCCCGACAGTAACGCAGCATAAGTGATGATGAAGATGATGATGAAAATAATAATGAAATAATAATAATGTACATATTTATTTGCCAAGGTGAACATCCTGCCAAGTGGATAAGCCAAGATGAGATGGCCACACACACACACACACACACACACACACACACACACACACACACACCAATGACAGTCAAAGTAACAATAATTTTGATGCGGAAAAAAAAAGAGAAGATTTCCGGATATATCGAGAAGCGGACACAGTAATTGCACTATTTTGTCACGAAGGGAATAGAATGCGTCCAATCAGCGCGGCCTTGTGGCGACAACACTTCAATGGATGATGAATGATTTACGTATGGCCATTGTGTCTAAATATTTGGGCACGCGACTTTGGAAATTTTTTTATTTTTCACTCACATTGCGCTTGGGAAGAATTTGCTTTAGATATCGAAGGAAACATATGTATTTTTTTTTGTGCGTATGTGTGTGTGTGTGTGTGTGTGTGTGTGTGTGTGTGTGTGTGTGTGTGTGTGTGTGTGTGTGTGTGTGTGTGTGTTTGTTTTAACAAATAACGATAAGATGATTAAGTAGATTCTTAAGTCAAAAGATCATTTACGTGAGTGTGTTTCCTGAGATTCATAGTTGCTCTTATAAAGAAAAAAAAAATAGCTTCCTTCTCCACCAACCAAGTCT
>NC_087192.1:5822500-5872500 GCF_035594125.1 Scylla paramamosain
TTTCAATCTTGTTTTTTTTTTCATTTTTATGTGGTACTGTATACTTGCTTTACCTACCGTCGCGATTTGTGGAGAGAAATGTTAGCCAGTAATGTCTTTCAAAAGAGGAACGAAACAAAAGGAGGAGAGAATGGATACAGAAAAGAAGCACCAAGAAGAGGAAGAAAAGGAGGAGGAAAACGACAAGAAAAAAAAAAAAATGCAAGGCGAGGAGGAGGAGGAGAAGGAGGAGGCGGCGACAGTGAACCATGAGGGGATAGGCGGCGGCAAAGTGGAGTAGGAGTAAAAAGTAAGACAAAAAAAAAGAAAAGAAAAAAGAAAAGAATAAAAGCAAGAATATAAAAAAAAATCATGTAAAAACAATATTAACGTTAGCAAACACACACACACACACACACACACACACACACACACACACACACACACACACACACTACACTGTACCTTTACCATCCAACAGGTGACCTCATATCTAACACACACACACACACACACACACACACACACACACACACACAGAAAAAAAAATCTATCATCGACAATTATCATCTCGTGACTTGCCTTCGTGAAAAGTGGCACTGTTCCTTCCTCCTCCTCCTCCTCCTCCTCCTCCTCCTCCTCCTCCCTCCACGCAAGGAAGCACGAGGTGAGGAATCATTCTTGGCTAGTGAAGGCGTGCAAAAGTGAGCCAGTAAGTCACGCTAGCGGTGGTAATTTCTGCAGCACGTGAGGACCACACACACACACACACACACACACACACACACACACACACACACACACACATAGGACGCCAAGGTGCCTCGTCCATTAGTTAATTACAAGGTCACGCCATTCAAAGTAAGGTCAGAATGTTCACTTGCCTTTTCTTCAGTTCTTCCTTGCCTCCTTTAATTATTTTTTGTACTCTTGTATTACCTTGGTTTTCATTTTGTGTTTCTTTACTTCCTAGGTTATTCTTTCGACTTTATTTCCTTGTTCGTCTTTGTTTATGTTAGTAATTTTCTTCAATTATTGTTTTTGTTTTGTCTTAATATTTTGTTGTTTTGTTTCCTCTTCTTGCTTTCTTTTCATGCTCTTTTTTTTGTATTACTTCTCTTCTTTCCTTTTTTTTTACTTTTCTTTTTCCAGTTGCTTTTCTTTTGGCCTTAAGAACTTTTCACATGAAACTTTTTTTTCTATTCTTAATGGGTGAACTCTGAGAAGATAGATACCCCTGTTTTATTTGTTTTTAATTGAGAAAACTAAAAATATAATATTCAAATACTCACACACACACACACACACACACACACACACACACACACACACACACACCCTAAAAAAAACCTTCTCTTTTCACTCAAATTTTATGCTCATTTACTAGTAAGTGAAATAATTTACGAGTACCAGAACACACACACACACACACACACACACACACACACACACACACACACACACACACACACACACACACACACACACAATCACATCACATGCCTGTTGCACACAAATGGACAGAATGGGGACTTAATAATCACGAGCGCTCAGGTAATGTTCTGTTTTACATCTCCCCACCCCCTCCTCTCTCTCTCTCTCTCTCTCTCTCTCTCTCTCTCTCTCTCTCTCTCTCTCTCTCTCTCTCTCTCCCTCTCCACCCCTCTGGCCTAGAGACAATAATATTTTTCCTTCGTCTCGTCCTCTGACCTTCATTTATTAGGTCATTGGTCAGCATCTCTGTTTGTAATGCTCCAGGCAATCTCTCTCTCTCTCTCTCTCTCTCTCTCTCTCTCTCTCTCTCTCTCTCTCTCTCTCTCTCTCTCTGAGGAGGAGGAGAAGCAGGAAGAAAAAGATGAGAGGTGAGGAGAATAACGAAAAAGGGAGAAGAGGGTGAAAGAAACTGAATAAAAAAGGGAATTGTGCAGTGAGGAATGAGGGGAAGGAAACGGGAATGGAGAAAACAGGCAAAAATAACCAGGGTGGAAGGAAAAGTGGAGTAAGTGCTAGATGAAGGATGGATGGACGCGGGGACAAATTAAAGTAAGATAGTTTGAAGTGTAGCTGTGAAAGAAGGTACGCAAGTAGTGTTCATGATGATGATAATGATAATGATGATGATGATGATGAGGAGGAGGAGGAGGAGGAGGAAGAGTAAGGAGGTGTTGCTGCGGATGATGACGATGAAATATGAAGGATAGAAAGAAAACATGAAGATCAAAGAAGACGATAACGAGGATGATGATGAAGTAAGGAGGATGGAAAGTAAATAATTACGAAGATCAAAGAAGATGGGAAAAGATGATGATAATGATGATGAAATATGAAGAATGTAAAGTAAATGCGAAGATTGCTAACAAAAATAACAAGACGACGACAACAACAACAACAAAACAACAACAACAACAAGCTGAACAAAAAAAAAAATAATTATCCCCTCCCACTCCTTTCCCCCATCCTTTCTCTCACGCCTCTCCCCTAAAAAAAAAAAAGGGGGGGAAGGGGAAAGAATGAGAATTTCTCTTTCTGAATCGATGCGTTGAGGGAAAAAAAGAAAAAAAAAAAAAACGAAGGAGATTTTGACTCACAAAACTGCAAACAGGCACAAAGGCTCCGAGTCTCAATCATCTCGCTTCGCCGGTTCGAAACGCCTAACGCTGCCCGAGGACTGAGCGTTCCA
Organism: Scylla paramamosain; assembly: GCF_035594125.1. Classification (NCBI taxonomy): domain Eukaryota; kingdom Metazoa; phylum Arthropoda; class Malacostraca; order Decapoda; family Portunidae; genus Scylla; species Scylla paramamosain. The sequence goes on from NC_087192.1 coordinate 5,825,160, forward strand.
TAATCGCTCAGTGTTCCACAACAAGCTTCTTATCGACTGGATCCCGCTCGCTCACAATGGTTCGAGGCTTCATGGCCAAAAAATGGAGAGATTCGGTCCGCTGTTCCATACGGGGTTCATAGTTCCAGAATGGTTCACAGTTCACCATCAACTTCGAAGCAGCAACAATACGAGCTCTTACATTTTCCTGTTTTGGCTGAGAGAAAGAGAAGAGAAGGGAGGGGGAAGGAAAGCGAGGTGAAGGAGATTGGGGAGGGGGATGAGAAATGGGGAAATGAGGAAGTGGTGAAAACGTGCGCCGTAGGAAGAGGGCGGCGGGGCAAAAACTTGAAGAGGTGGAAAATAAGTGAAAGGGTTTGAAATGACACAGGGAAGGAATAGAAAGGGGTAAAGAAGAACAAATGTAAAAGGAAGCAAGAGAATGACCAGGAAATGGAAAATGAGGAAAATGAGGAATGGAGAGGAGGAAATGATAATACGCAAAAGAAAAGGACAAATAGAAGTTGAAAGAGAAAGGAGAATGACAGGAAAAGGCGAAACAAGAAATAATAGTGGTGCTTAGAAGTCATGGGAAAGAAGGAACGGAGAAAATAAAATGAGGAAAGAAAACGACAAATGAAAAAAATTGAAAAATTAAGGAAAATTACCAAGAAAAGCTGAAAGAAGTAAGAACAGTGCTTAGAAGTCATGGGAAAGGAGGAACGGAGGAAAAAGAAATAAGAAGCAAAGGAAAACGACAAATACGAGTTGAAGGTGGAAGGGAGAAAGTGCTTATTAATCTTGATCGCGTCCATTATTCTTGTGGAGTATACGGTGGCCGTGACGTGGTGCTAACGATTACTGCCTTGCCCGGTTGCCTTCGTATTCCAATTAAAGTTCTTACGTCTTCCTGATCTCTTTTAATCTGTCAGTCTCCCTTTCAATTACCAGGCAGTCATCATTCCAATAATATTCCCTTTTTTAACTGATACGCATAGAAAAGTTTCTTTCGTTCTTTTATTTCTTTTTTTTCTGGATATGTGTGAAAGTTACCGTCCTTGGCACTTTTCGATAATTTTCTCCTGTACCATTCCTTTTTATATGATTCATGTACTTATTTTTCGTTTCATGGTCAGACCTGGAAAAAAAAACCTCGCTTGTAACGTCATTCCCGCCCCCACCTCTCCCCCCACTAACAAAAAAAAAGGTATTAACATTAAAGTTTGCCATGCCCCAATCTAAAACATTAAAATGATCAGGAATTAGGCGTTCTGTGGCTTCTCTACCTGAAGGCTTCCCGCTGAGTTCTCTGTAAAGCGCACCGTTTTAAAATCCACCGTAGAGAAAGTGTTGGCAAGTGCCGCGTGACATAGACAATGATATTTTCAGCAGCGGCTACACGATCGCGGTGGCAGCCATTGCTCTCCTCTCCCCCTCGCCTGAAGCCACAATAAACGCCACGCTTGATCGGAAACGCACCGATAGTTAACGCCACTGGACGAGAGCGAGATTTGAAGCCCCATACAGTAGGAGCGCGAGGCCTGATTCCTGTGTGTACCATTGTTTTTGTGCTATTGTCTGTGTGTGGCTCTGTGGCGGCGCTTGGATCAGTCTGTTTGCTTCATTTCTTTCTATTCAATGATCGTTTTTTTTTTTTTTCTGGTTTTTGATTAGCTTACTGAATGTATTGTTCAAGTTTTCCTTACATCTTTCTATTACTCATGGCATTTACGTGAAATTGACATCCATTTGTGCTTACATGTCATATAGTAAATAATTTTTAAGTTATTTCCTACTTTCAACTGACATATTAATCTACTTGGAATTTCAGTTAAATTTTTATCTTTCATCATCGATAACATTCGTAAGAGTAAAATTCAACAGAAATACTTCAGTTGATGCTTAGTGTTATTGCTTGTCTTCTCTTAATATTTGTTTAATTTTTCTACTTTCCAGCTGACTTATCAATCTATCTTGTCAATACTTTAATCTATTCAGCACCATATTTTCATTCACCATTAACAGTAAAACTAAATAATTCCCTAATACTGCAATGAACTCAGTTACTGCTCTACTTATTCAATATTCCCCTACTTTATGGCAATGCCTCCTGAAAGTCTTCCTAGTTCATCTCAATCGACAGGGCTTCATTTATTATCTGTTTAAGTCTCCCTTCGTTTTCAATTTACACTTTTACTCTGTTGCCTCCACGTGTACCGTCTCCCTGTGTTATAAATATGGGTTTCAAATAGATCCTTTCACTTATTGTTATTATTTTTATTTTGTTTTTCGTCTAGGGATCTTTCTCTCTCTCTCTCTCTCTCTCTCTCTCTCTCTCTCTCTCTCTCTCTCTCTCTCTCTCTCTCTCTCTCTCTCTCTCTCTCTCTCTCTCTCTCTCTCTGGCACTGAGGTAACAAGATAACCACCCGTGCCTGATATCCTCGCCTGCTCCTGATTGACTATTTTATGCCCTGAATTCAATCTCCATTTTGTCTCATATCGACTTCCTTCCCCGAGACATTATGAGTCGCCTTGAGAGAGAGAGAGAGAGAGAGAGAGAGAGAGAGAGAGAGAGAGAGAGAGAGAGAGAGAGAGAGAGAGAGAGAGAGAGAGAGAGAGAGAGAGAGAGAGTAGTCAAGACGAAAATAGGGAAGGAAGCAACTTTGGCATAAGAACGAGAACATAATGGAAAAGAAAGTGTATGGAATGCAACTGCTAATATTCATTATATTAACTAAACCCTTTGACTGCTGAGTTTTTTAGTTCAGCTTAATATATGATATGGTTTAAGTTTCGGATAAGATTCCAAAAGACGCCTCCGTTAAAAGTGATCATTTGTAAAAGTTAATGCCTTCTACTGCCTGGATTTTAATTTCTTGCCCGTGAAAATCGTTTATGTTTACTCAGATAAGAAGTGCAATACTACCCTTAGCAGTTAAAGGGTTAAATATTGTAATGAAGCCATGTGTTATGATGATAGTAAAGTTACACGTATGGGATGATGGAAGACTGTATAATGAATAGCTATGTGGTAAGAGAGGTAGGAAAATTAGATAAGTTTATGGGCTGCGATTAAATGACACCTATGAGTTTAGGCTTATAGACACACTAATAGAGAGATGGACACTGATATATGGATACGTAGGTCGAACGAAAGTGTATGTGTTTATATGGACAGTTAGAGAGCGATAGAGGCAGAGACAGAAAGGCGAACTGGTAGATAAAAAGCAGATATGTACTCGTAAACACATAGACACTGACTCGTAAAGACATAATATAGTCAGAAAAATACTCACGTATTTACCACACTGGAATTTATGTCGTCATATATACACTGAAATGCCAGGTAAATAGATTCATGGTTAGGTTAAATGCTCCTTTTTCTCTTCCGACTTCAACATTTACAAAGGCAAGACATCAGAACGCCTACTAATTTCTTATTTATTTCTTGAATTTCATTTTTGTATTGTGTATTTACCCACTAGCATTTGTACATGATTAATTTGGTGCACGGTTTTCAAGATACATACTAGTTAGCATTTCTGAAGTAAACCAACTGTTCCTCTTTATTTAATGACTTCATTTATGAGCAAAAAAAACAAAGAATGGTCGGTCCTCATCTAAGTTCTGGATAACAGGACACCAAAAGAAGGAAACAATCCTATGATGAGCACCAATCTTGAGTGAGATGAGCAAAGCGATCTCTCTTTTACTTCTTTTGCAGGGAAGGTCAGGATATTGCAGTCAACAAGCCTCGTCTCGAATATTACATGAAGTTGATTCGGTTTCCCTCCCTCGCTCTCCGGCTCTTTCCTCCAGCCAAGTATGTTTCCTTCCTTTTCCTCCTCCAGTTAAAGGTATTTCCCTTCCTCGCTCCCTCAGCAACTTATCTCTCTCTCTCTCTCTCTCTCTCTCTCTCTCTCTCTCTCTCTCTCTCTCTCTCTCTCTCTCTCTCTCTCTCTCCATTTCTCAGTCAAAATATACTTCCCTTTCTCCCTCCCTCAGCAACTTATGTTTCTCTCTCTCCTTCCGTCCCTCCCTCCCTCCCTCCTCGCTTTTTTTTTTTATGTAGGAAGGATACTTACCGCTCTCCCTTTCTGCCCTTCCTCTCACACCCACTCCTCCACAAAATCCAATACTCAACGCGCACTTCCTACTCAACAAGAATTCTGTGCACCCACACCTCACTGTCTCCTCGCGTCCGGCGGCGCCTGCAAGGACGAGACGCGCTGGAAAACAGGAGTGAAAAACAACAGAACGCACGAGACGAGTTACTTCCCTGCTCTCCTGTGATAAATCCACCTCATTGCCATTACCAAAATGCCTCGCGCTCTTGGCTGCAAGCGACGGGAGGAGGGAAAATGTTGCGTAAAGAGACTCAAAGAGAGATATGTTTTTTTTCTTTTTTTAATGAGCAAGACTAAGTGAAAGTGGTATTATTTCTCCTGTTCCTCCTCCTGGCTTGAGTTTGTTATGTGCATGTAGTGGTGGTGTTAGTGTTTGTTTGTTTGTTTGTCGGTTTGTTTGTTTGTCTGGTTGGTTATTGTTTTTCCCCGTTTGTTTTTGTTTTTTTTTTCTGTTGTTACTGATGTATGTTGGTTGGCTGGTTGGGTGTTGTTGTTTTCCACCTTTTTTTGTGTTGTTATTGATGTTTGTTTGTTTGTTTGGTTGATTGGGTGTTTGTTCTCCTGTTATTTTGATGATGTTGCTGTTGATGTTCTTGTTGTTATCATTATTACCTGATATATTTTATGTTACCCTTTTCCATTTTTATCGCTTCATTATCTTCCTCCCATTCGTTTCATTATTTGCCTCCCATTCGTAAGCTTCCAGTCAAGAACTCAATCAGCTACCTAACCTAACTTAACCTATACATCAAGTCATGCCAGCCGACCAGCAACACAGCCAGCAAGCCAGTCAGCAACACAGCCAACTCACCGTTCACTCAATCAGCCAGTCAGTCAGTCACACACCCAAGTAACCAGCCAGACCATCAACCAGCAACTCCCGTGTAGCCAACTAGATACAGTGGCAGATACAAAGGCAGGTAACTAGCCACTAGACCAGTCAGGTAGCAATACAGTAATACAGCAATTAACAGGCCAACTACCAACAAAGGAAACCAAAGAATATAAACCACTGAACTAGAAAGACAGCAAGCCGTCAACAACCAATCAGGAAACGAGAGAGAGAGAGAGAGAGAGAGAGAGAGAGAGAGAGAGAGAGAGAGAGAGAGAGAGAGAGAGAGAGAGAGAGAGAAGCAAAATACAGTAGTTGACCTAATAAGAAAAAAAAAAAAAGGTAATAATAATAACAACAAGAACATCAACAACAAACCAAACTTTGCACAAACAGCACACCGAAATACACATAAGCACCACGGGCTCTCCTCTCACCAGCACCTTAACCATTTCACTGCTACACAACAAAATCTTCCCCCTATAACTTTTTGGAGACCGCTTTTTTGTGCTAAACTCTCTTAAATATTTCTGTAATCGTTTAGGGACAAAATCAACTTTTTTTTCTGACTTTCCCTACTGTGTCTCAATGCAAGCAATTTTTACAGTGCTTGCAAGGTTATAGAAGAACGACTAAAGCAGTAGGAGGGTTAGCACACTCAGCCAGGGGGTTCTTGGTTTGGCGGGCACCGAGGCGGGCCATGCATCACGGGGCCACGCGGATGCAACACTTTTCGCTGGTAATTTGTCTGCTTTCTTCATGCGACCCAAGACGGAGTGGCCAAGTTGGTGCAAGCGAGGGAGATGAACGCTGGCGACGAGGACCACGAGGAAGGCTAGAAGAGGAGGAGGAAGAGCAATACGCAGGAATGCAAAGGAAAAGCAGACAGCAACAGCTCTACTGTACCTAACAAGGCAATCTGTGTGACTATACTACCACGATAGACACAATAACTTAAAAGCAAAAGAACAGCAAGGTCGAAGGAAAAAGCACCATGCAGCATTGAGAAAAAGTCATAGAATGTGACAGGAAAGGTCAGAAGAGAAACATGCTATTCAATCTGATACTATTAACTAGTATCAACACTAGTATACTGCAGTTATGGAAGGAAAGCAACAGTAAAAACACTACAAAGCACCTTTCACCTCATTAACTACAGCAGAAATGGAAGAAAAACAGCAAAAAACACTAAGAAAAGCATCGTGCAGCCCATTAACTGCTGCAGAAATGGAGGAAAAACGGCTGTGAGAAGTGCAAGGCAAACTCAAGACTTCATTTTGCATCCACAGACGAGCCACGCATTCCCGGCGGGCGGCGCAGCGGTGAGCTCGCGTGATTATGTATTCAGTGGGTCGGCGGTGGGGACGTGGGACTTTATGGGCGCGGCGGGAGCTGGGCGAGACGGACTGACTCCCCTGGTGTGAAGCAGCATACTGGAGGGGGCCGCACGTAATTTTATGGTTCTCTCTCTCTCTCTCTCTCTCTCTCTCTCTCTCTCTCTCTCTCTCTCTCTCTCTCTCTCTCTATTTTCACCCTTTTTCAGATTTCGCTTTTCTGAATACCTTAATTTTTCTGCTTCTATATTCTCTGTCTTCGTCTGCCTGTTTCATATACTTAGTATAATGTCTCTATTTACTTTTCATGTGTGTCTGTTCCTTTTTTTTCGTACGGCTTTACTTTGATCTATAACCTTTCTCTTTTTAATGCCTAAGTTTGCCGTTTCTATACCCTCTATCTCTCCCTTTATGTTTCAATTGCTCTAATGATACATACGGGTACTAAACATTACTCAATTCACTCATCTTCCTCCATACATATCTAATAAACCATAAAGCTACAAAAGCTAGTAATTAATTCACTTTTTAAAAGGGCTTAGTCATTTGGTATTGAGGCGAAGATACTGGATGAGTGAATGTGGTTGCGTAGGTAGGTGGATGAGTGGATGAATAGCTTAGTTAACGTTAGAGTGTGGGTAGATTCAAAAGTTCCCTTCACTAAGCCTGTAGTCAAAACATCCAAATCTAGAGGCAGTTTGGGGGACATGTGGCCAGAGTATCAAGTGTGACCCAGATGACCTGGAACCTTAACAGAGAGAAAGGCCTTGCTAACTTCATAATCACCTGACTTGACACTCTTAAGGCCTGAATATCTTCCACCTCAGCACCAAATGGCAAGCTCGCGGTACTGGACATGAGTAGCAAATAACATGAAGGTAGCAAGAAACATGAGAGATGAAATTTGCGTCTCAATCTGAAATTAACATGAGCAAGAGGAAAAAAGAGCAAGCAATAACTTGGCTCGTTTTTGTAATACAAGAGAGAGAGAGAGAGAGAGAGAGAGAGAGAGAGAGAGAGAGAGAGAGAGAGAGAGCGAGTCATATTCATGGGTCATCTTTATATCTGAAAAGTAAAATCACCCTCAAGGTTTTCAATTTAATTTCCTCTCTACAATCTCCTCCTCCTCCTCTTCCTCTTTCTCCTTTTCCTCTTCTTCCTCCTCCAGTACTCCTGATCCGCATCCTCATTGTGTCTCCCTCTACTCGTTTTTTTTCTTTTTTCTCTCTAATTTCTTTCTTTTCGACAACCTCTTTATGTTCCCCTCTTCACAAACAGACAGACAGACAGACAGACACACAGATATGAAAAAAAAGTACATTTGTTAGATAGCAAGGTAAATAAATACAGAAAATAATAACAAACTAAACACACACACACACACACACACACACACACACACACACACACACACATTCCCTCACATGGCCGAAGTTTTAACATTCCTCTTCGCTCGCAAATTCCTCCACCGAATCAGATGGTGGGGTGTTGTGGGGACACTGGGGAACTCTGTGTGTGTGTGTGTGTGTGTGTGTGTGTGTGTGTGTGTGTGTGTGCTAATATTGTTTGATTGTCTGATTGCTTCGTTACGTTTAGGATTTAGCGCCCCCTTTCTCTCTCTCTCTCTCTCTCTCTCTCTCTCTCTCTCTCTCTCTCTCTCTCTCTCTCTCTCTTGACCGTAAGTGAGCAAAAAGTGTTTTATATCAAATTGCCCATAAACACGCAAAAGCTACATTATCTTAATCTTATTTTTACCGTGTGTGTGTGTGTGTGTGTGTGTGTGTGTGTGTGTGTGTGTGTGTGTGTGTGTGTGTGTGTGTGTGTGTGTGTGTACCTTTTTTCCGTAGTTTATATCTGCAATACTCTCTCTCTCTCTCTCTCTCTCTCTCTCTCTCTCTCTCTCTCTCTCTCTCTCTCTCTCTCTCTCTCTCTCTCTCTCTCTCTCTCTCTCTCTCTCTCTCTCTCTATCTCTCCGCCCGGCAGGAGTTCAATTTTTCGGGTTTAGTTTGACGACTTGACGGAGAGCTCAGAGTTGATCGAGGAAGCTCCAATTTCAGGCAAGAGCGGCTCTCTCTCTCTCTCTCTCTCTCTCTCTCTCTCTCTCTCTCTCTCTCTCTCTCTCTCTCTCTCTCTCTCTCTCTAACTACATTACCGTCATTGTGTGTGTGTGTGTGTGTGTGTGTGTGTGTGTGTGTGTGTGTGTGTGTGTGTGTCGGGTACTGCATGTCGCTTTGCGTGTTCTGTTTTCTGCGCATATTTTTTTTTCTTTTTTCGCAATTATCATATTCATTTAATCCTTACTTAATCCTCTGTTCAATCCTACAGTTCCTTGCTTATCACATCACTAAGTACAAAAAGGCAGACAGACATGTTCACATCGAAATCTACTCGTAATGAATGTTTTTTTTTTCCATAATACGTGTTTACTGGATTAATTTTTTCCTATGATATCCTTCTTTCTCTCTACCTTCTCCTCCTTCACTGATCAACCCACTTCTTTTCACTTCTTGAATTCCTTCCACATACACAATCGTCGTATTTTTTTTTTCTTACTCCTCTTCCACTTCTCCAATCATCCACATCTCTAGTCTTCATTATGATATTTTTTATCCTTTTCTTCTTTTCAAACATCGTCTTCTACTTCCATATAGAATTACTACGACTTTCTTCCTCCAATCACCCGCAGACATGGTTTTCATCATGATATTCTTTTTTTTCTTTTATTCCTCCTCCTTATCTTTTTTCTTCTTTTCTTCTCCCTCTTATCCTTCTACACTATATACTTTCCTACTACTTTCCCCCTCTGTTCATCTACAGCTATGGTCTCCACTTTTTTCTTTTCTTCCCCCTCCTCATCTTTTTTTTCTTTTCATCATTATAATTTAATTTTTCAACCTTATTTTTTTCTTCTTTTCCTCTTCCTTCCCATCTGTTTTTTCTTCTCCTTATCCCTTTATTTTCCTTTCCTCTTGCTCCTCACTTTTTTATTTTTCCTCCTCGCCCCCTATCTGTATTTTCTTCTTTCCCTCCTCGTCCTTATCGTTTTATCTTCTTTTCATTCTCCTTTTTTTATCCTTCTTCTTGTCTTCCTTTTTATTATATTTTATTTTTTTCATCCTCCTTAACATTTTACTTCCTTTCCTCCTTCTTATCATTTCCCTTCTTTTCTCTTTCGTATTTTTCCTTTTCTTTCTCCGTCATCCTTCTGCGCCATACACAATTGCTACTTCTTTCCTTCCTTTCCCTTTCCCTCGGGGCATCCTAATATCATCGGGCCTCCCCTCTTTCTCTCATGACCAATATCTTCCTAATAACCACAACTTTCCGTCCTCCATCTTCTCACTCTCTCTCTCTCTCTCTCTCTCTCTCTCTCTCTCTCTCTCTCTCTCTCTCTCTCTCTCTCTCGTCCGTGTGGTCATAATTCTACAAGGCTCTTCCTTTCCCTTATCATAAACCTCTTCAGGCCAAAAGGGTGATATATTTTTTCTCCTCCTCCTCCTCCTCCTCTTCTTCTTCTTCTTCTTCTTCTTCCTCCTCCTTCTCCTCCTCCTTCCGTACAGTTGCATTTCATCATATACTCCATTCATTCTTCTTGTTCATCTTATCTTCCTTTTCTCTCTTTCCTCTCCTCTCCTCGTCTTTCTTCACTTATTACTTATATTGCTACTTCACTTCTTTTTCCTGCTTCTCCTCCTCCTTCTCTTCATCCTCTTTCTCTCCGTTGTCATCCTCCTCCTCCTCCACCTCATTCTGCTTCTCCTCCTCCTCCGTAATTTTTCCCAGTCTCTCCTATCTCATCTCCCTCGCTTCCCTCCCTCAAGTCCCGATTACTACAGCCTTCCTGCTTCCCGTTGTTATGTGGGCACAAAAATGATCTCGCGTCAGACACTGGAAGCCTGAATGTTATTGACTGGATTGGGAAACGGAGAGAGAGAGAGAGAGAGAGAGAGAGAGAGAGAGAGAGAGAGAGAGAGAGAGAGAGAGAGAGAGAGAGAGAGAGAGAGAGACAGACAGACAGACAGACAGACAGACAGACAGACAGACAGACAGACAAACAGACAGACAGACAGACAGACAGAGAGAGAGAGAGAGAGAGAGAGAGAGAGAGAGAGAGAGAGAGAGAGAGAGAGAGAGAGTGGGAGAATGAGGAAAAAAGAGGCCTTGGGATACGAGTTAATGAGTTTCTTCATAAAAGTCGGAAAAAGAAGCTAAAAAAGATGAGAGAGAGAGAGAGAGAGAGAGAGAGAGAGAGAGAGAGAGAGAGAGAGAGAGAGAGAGAGAGAGAGAGGGGAAAAGACAGGCAGATGGTATGAAAAAGAAAGGAGAAAAATTAGGAGGAGAAGGAGGAGGAGGAGGAGGAGGGACGCGAAAGTAGAACAGCAAAGAAAGATAATCATGTGTGGTGTTGAAAAGAATAACAAAAGAATCGAGATAAAAACCAGTGTACAAAATTGTCAGAGAGAGAGAGAGAGAGAGAGAGAGAGAGAGAGAGAGAGAGAGAGAGAGAGAGAGAGAGAGAGAATCCTGGAGGTTCATAAACACGTGCAGACAGACCTGAAGCTTCGTCTTGAGACTTCATAACAACTTCAATTAAAAGGCGAGGACGATTCTCTTCATTAAACAAAGGTCATCTTATCCTTCCCCTGATGCGCTGCGCACGTGGCCTCTGTGTGTGTGTGTGTGTGTGTGTGTGTGTGTCCTACTTCTCTTGAATAGATGCAAGGGTTATGATATTCGAAAAAGAAATGGGAGAGAAAAAAAAAAAAAGGCGAGGAATATCTGTATTGATAAACTTTCGCTATTCACCTAAATATTACAATGAACAAAAAAAAAAAAGAAACTTTTATGTTCGTGTTTAATCTGCATTTATTAATCCTATAATATATTCCTCTCCATCTCCCCAAGATTCACCATTACCACACGCCTAACAGTGGTGATCTGTGTGTTAAACTGACCGCTAACAGACTTCCTTTACTAACATTTAGACCTCTGTAAAAAAAATAAATAAATAAATAAGAATAATGAAATAAAAAATATAAATAAAATATAACAAAAAAATTCAATAGCCAAGTAAAAAAAAAAAAAAGCTCTTTCTCTATTCTAGACTACTAAACTATTTTAAAGACTTATTACAAAAGTTTTCGGTGTTGATAGTTACATTTGTCTTACAGTTAAAGGATTAAGCCATTCAGTGTCATAGGAATCTACTACACTTCATTTGATCACCTTTTAGTTAAATACAGAGCGAAAAAGATAATCATTTTGAATGAGTAACTAAATGATTTAACACCTCGTGAAAAGGAAAACTGCCCTCACCCACTTTATAGTATTCTCTACTGACATCTGGAATACAGTGAAATCGACGCCGCGGTACTGAATGGGTAAGGAACGACATCTAGAATATAGTAAACTAGATGCCATAGTACCGAAAGTCTAACGAATGACACCTATAATAAAATAAACCAGATGTCATGAAAGGGTGGAGAGAGAATACAGCAAAATAGATGTCATGTTATCAAAAGAATAGATAATGAGAGCTGGACCATAATGAAGTCAGTGTGAAAAACTGAGAGGCTTAAGAATGACAGTTACAGTACAGTGAAATAGATGGCATGGTATTGAAAGAGTATAGAATTACATATAAAATATAGTGAATCGATTCCGTGTATATGAAAAGATAAAACATTCACATGTCACACCAGCACTAACTCGCCCAGTGACGCGCGCTGTGGCCGCTCGATTTCCCGTGACGAATACATTATGCAGCACACAGCCAGAGGCAGACCATTCCACCGGCAATTAGCAGGCGGTCAGGTGCCGCTCATCACCACAACGCCTTCCGTCACAGGTGAGCAGCATCCCCGCTACGTACAGGGACACGCAAGCACGCACGCACGCACGCACACATAAGCAGGTGATAGTAATGAATAAGTAAATATGATAGTTATAACAATAAAAGTTGCGGTAGCACCACGATAGCACTACTATTACTACTGCCACTGCTACTGCCACTACTACTGCTGCTGCTGCTACTACTACTACTACTACTACTACTACTACTACTACTACTACTACTACTACTACTACACTACTAATTACTACTGATAACAATAATAATAATAATAATAATAATAATAATAATAATAATAATAATAATAATAATAATAAAAATAATAATAATAACAATAACAATAGCAACAGTAATAGCAGCAACAGCTGCTGCTGTAATAAAAGTATAGAATGAATGAAAATAATGCTAGAAAATTAGAAATGCCGACTTGTATTTCAGCTGCTTCCCTCATAAAGCCAAAATTAATTACACCCTTCAGGACGTAAGAACGCTACAATAAAATTATCAATCGCATCGAGAGTTTTTGAAACAATAAAAGAGCAGACAGACGATGATTCCCTTTATGAATCATTACCTGTTATTGAGAAAGAGAAAAATGGACAAAAATCAGCAGGAGACGATGTTCTTTAAAGACACGTACCATTTGAAGCTCCCACTGACGCAGCACCAACAGTTTGATAAGCAAGTCTGTTCCAATCATCTGTTAACCTATTTGAGAACGCATGCCTACGTTTCTATTACACAAATTACGTAAAAAGAGAGACGCATCAAAAACAGTTCATTCATAAATAACAGATGATAGATAAAAACAAACAAACGCCATATTAGTGAAGCAGAAATAAGTAAATAAATAAATAATAATACTTCTAGCTACTGTGAGGGAGACAGTACGTATATATGTATGTATAAAGGACCTCACGCACTGTCAACATGTATTACTGAATTGCTAAGAGTTCTCTACAGGGGGAGGCCGGGGACCTGTGGCGAGGCAAATATCAAGCTACTAATTTGATTCACCTGTCGCGGCTAATTAAGTCCCGAGCAGTGGGTGTGCGCTGGTGGGTGGGAAGGGGATTATTGTTATGTTTAATGACAGGTTTCTGATAATTTAGTGCTTCAGTGTTTGTTTCCTAAATGGGGTTAATTTCTATATTAATGGATCACACACCCACACACACCCACACACGTTCCAGTCAGTCTCTCTCTCTCTCTCTCTCTCTCTCTGTAACATATCCATCCACGAAAACACAAACCTTACTCTTTGTTTTATCTGTCTGTAAATATGTATTTAAGTATCTCTCTCTCTCTCTCTCTCTCTCTCTCTCTCTCTCTAACCCACTCACCCACCCACAAACACACAAACCTTATTCTTCGTATTATGAGTTCTCTCTCTCTCTCTCTCTCTCTCTCTCTCTCTCTCTCTCTCTCTCTCTCTCTCTCTCTCTCTCTCTCTCTCTCTCTCTCTCTCATATACCACGCCTGGGGGCTCGCGGGGAGAGCTGCTTATTGCACTGGCCTTCTCCTTAATGAGGGGTGCGTGGAAGGAGGAGGAGGGCGACCAGACAGAAGCTAATGGTATTTTTCCTGCCAGTTTAACAACAAGTAGTACCACTCAAGATTCTTTTCTCCCCTCTCTTTTACTACTAGTGTTCTTTGATAGACTGGTAACAATGCTCCAACAAGTGCTTCACCAGGGGTACTAAAAACACTGGTTAGATCCATCACCATCACCATCACCATCATCATCATCATCATCACCGTCATCATCAGAGCGACGAAAGAAGTTGTATTTTTGTGTATTATGGTTTTCAAAAGATAAGGCTTAGAGAGAGAGAGAGAGAGAGAGAGAGAGAGAGAGAGAGAGAGAGAGAGAGAGAGAGAGAGAGAGAGAGAGAGAGAGAGAGAGAGAGAGAGAGAGAGAGAAGGAGAGAGAGAGAGACTCATAATTGATTCCCCTTATTAACTTATTGTAGTGCTTCTCAATATTTAATTACTTTTTATTAATGACCTACTGTTCCTCCCCCTTCTCTTACACCTCCTCCTGTGCTCCCTCTACCCTGTATTATATCCTTTTCCCTCACGCACTTTCTTAATTCTTCCCCTCTCCTCCTCCTCCTCCTCTTCCTCCTTTTTCTCCTCCTTCTCTTATCTTTTTTTTTTTTCCCTGACCCACTTTCCTCATTACCTCCTTTTCTCTCATCCTCTCTTTATTTTCCAAGCCCTCTTACGTTGTACTCCTCCTCCTCCTCCCCCTCCTCCTCCTCCCCCCACCGCTGCCTCGTCTGGTTCAAACAATATAGGAATTAATTTATCCGACTGACGTGCGCCATCAGCGGTCCACTGAGTCAGGATTTTGAAAGCATGACGCAGGCGAGGAAGGAGACGACACACACACACACACACACACACACGGTCCTAGCAGTATCTCTCTCTCTCTCTCTCTCTCTCTCTCTCTCTCTCTCTCTCTCTCTCTCTCTCTCTCTCTCTCTCTCTCTCTCTCTCATCTACCTATCAATTTATCTATTTTTTTTATCTATCCATCTATCCATCCACCGATCCTAACACTTTCCCACTCGTCACTCTCCCAGTTTCCTTCCTTGCTTTTCTATCTCCTTTTTTTTTCATTTCACTTTCCTTCCTCCCTTCCTTCCTTTTCTCCCTCCTCACCCTCTCTCCCTCACCTGCCGCCGTTCCCATGAAGGAAGCTAAGCCTATCAATACATCAGACCAGTGTCATTCCCATTGTGAACTGCGAGGTCGTGGGCGGTGGGCGTGTGGACATGGGAGTGAGAGTGAGACGTGGGTGAGGCGTGGGCGTATGGGCTTGAATGAACGGTGTAGTGAGTATATGTGTAATAGATGAGCTGTAAAAGGAGAGAGAGAGAGAGAGAGAGAGAGAGAGAGAGAGAGAGAGAGAGAGAGAGAGAGAGAGAGAGAGAGAGAGAGAGAGAGAGAGAGAGAGAGAGAGAGAGAGAGAGAGAGAGAGAGAGAGAGAGAGAGAGAGAGAGAGAGAGAGAGAGAGAGAGAGAGAGAGAGAGAGAGAGAGAGAGAGAGAGAGAGAGAGAGAGAGAGAGAGGCCTTAGTTGCAGGTCAGTGGGGCATCACAAGCCATTAATTGTTCCTGTGAATCACTGGGCTTCGTGTGTGTGTGTGTGTGTGTGTGTGTGTGTGTGTGTGTGTGTGTGTGTGTGTGTGTGTGATGGACGCTCGCCCTTCCTACTCCCTTTGTCGATTTCGATGAGCCGCGTGTGTGCGTGTGTACGTGTGTGCGTTTAGGTGCAGGCCTGTCACTTCTATCACTGTCTGTCTGTCTGTCTGTCTGTCTGTCTTCCTGTTTGTTTGTCTGTATGCTTGTTTGTCTTGTGTTTTTATATTTTCTCTCTCTCTCTCTCTCTCTCTCTCTCTCTCTCTCTCTCTCTCTCTCTCTCTCTCTCTCTCTCTCTGAAATGAGCTTGCCCTAAGAAAAACGCCTTTAAATTAAGGCGCTGTGACAGAAATTGCGATATCAGAAAATAGTAAAGGAATTTTTTTTATGCAGATAGGAAAACAAAGCAGAAAATATATGAGTCAACGTAAGATAAAACTCATTATTCTTGTAGTATCAATACATCACAAAGACAGAAATATCCCTAAAACACTAACACTCAAACACATTCCCTCTATGGAAGGCCAGTATTCGAAAGGCAACACAGTATACGTACTCCTGTTTCAGCCTGACTTTCCCTACAGTTACGCAACAAATCCCACGCGTCACTCCTTCATTCCAGCCGCAAAATAGAGGCCAGAAATAGTTAACCCATTCGATAAATAGAAGAGTTAAAGAGTCCGTGAACTCCCTTCAGTGTAATCTTAAGCCATTTTCTCTCCGTGCAATTACGTAGCGAAATTGCAACTATGAGAAGTAAAAGTCAGTGGAGGTCGGATAGAATGAAGGAGTCTCTAAATGTCTTTCCCAGTCTCTCCTTTCCATCCACTTAGGAGCTGATGGAGGGAAGTTCCCCCATCTCTCTTAATGGAGGTATTGAGTGGCAGCCAACCATACCTACGTGCACTGCTCCCTCTGATCCTGTGTGTGTAGAGAGAGAGAGAGAGAGAGAGAGAGAGAGACTTACTAAACCTACTCCTGTCACTGTATCTCAAGCACCTACGACAAATATAGCATTACTACAGCCACATCAGTAGTAGTAGTAGTAGTAGTAGTAGTAGTAGTAGTAGTAGTAGTAGTAGCAGTAGTAGTAATAGTAGTAGTATCACTTTCACTACTAAACATCACCACTTCCATCCTTGTAAACAAACAACCTCTCTTCCTTCCTACGATGAGGTGCGGAAATTGAGTGAAGAACAGTGTACCAACGGGGATGACATAGAAGGAGGAGGAGGAGGAGGAGGAGGAGGAATAGGTGTCAAGTAAAGTTGGTACCACACAAAATGAGATGGGGAGAGCAGGAAAGGAAAGGCGACAAGGGCGGAATGGCAGAGGAGTGAATGGAAGGATAGGGAAGAAGAGGAAGGCAGGGAGGGCAGATCCATTTCACTCCCAAAGACACTCCGAGCTAATACTAGAAATTAAATGTCATCAAGTCCGGCGCGGTAATGAGGCAGCCGTCCATAATAACACGTGTTTGTGGGGTTAATACGTGTGTGTGTGTGTGTGTGTGTGTATGTGTGTGTGTGTGTGTGTGTGTAGTTCCCTATCCTTCCATTCACTCCTCTGCCATTCCGCCCTTGTCGCCTTTCCTTTCCTGCTCTCCCCATCTCATTTAGTATGATTATTTTTGTTATTGTTCTAATTGTTGATGCTGTAGTTGTTTGTTATTGTGTCTGTTGTTGTTTGTTGTTGTTGTTACCGTTGTTATTTTTTGTTGTTGTAAATATGTAAATTCTTGCATGTGTGTGTGTGTGTGTGTGTGTGTGTGTGTGTGTGTGTGTGTGTGTTTCATCGAACGGTACTATTTACTTACTTATCTCTATATTTTATTACTTTATATCATCACACACACAAACTGAGCTAGAAAAAAAGGGATACACGAACAAGTCATTCTATCCCCTCTAACAACCCAGTGTCATTAACTGTCCAATTACAATTTAATTACAGAGTATTCACTTCAAACACCACTCTCAGTTTAATATTAAGATTCATTACCATCCCCTCCACCTGAAACCTGCGCTACAACAGGTGATAAAAAAACTCTAATTAATACCTGCCCCGGATATGACACCAAAGCTCCTCTCTTTTTATATTAATCACCAATTACGTAGAGCATCGTGAGGTACACTAATGATATAACTAATTTGGCTCAGATATCACAAAACTATAACTCTGTATCAGCACATTTGCCCTTGATGTGTATATTATGGCCTAATGCTTCGAATCCTGTGCCTTGGGTTTCCTTCACTACTTCATTCATTTCCTCGTTGAACACAATTGGCTCTAGTCACTGTTGTATTGGGTCATAGACGGAGTTGTTATTAGCGCTGAGTCAATAGGGAGCCTTAAAAGATCAGAGAAACGTATGGAAAGGATTCATAAGTGGATATGGGTTGGTATGTTTTATACGGGGAGTGCCACGGGTAGGCCTGGTAGCTTCATGTAGGCTCTCTTATTTTTTTTTATTATTTTTTTATGAATTTGTAGATGACAACACCTGTTTTTTTTTCTTTTGTGTAGGTTTATAACTATGAAATGTGATCCTTTTTAACTTTTCTTTACGGACTGACACCTCAGCAGGATTTTTGTTATTTTTTTCTCTCGTTTTGTTTTGTTGTCCTAGGTCAGTGGCCCTCTTACATAAAAAATACCTGTGAAAATCGTTTATCGCTATCAACACAACACAGATGCCCTTATAACGCACATTTTCTTCATCCCGTTTCCTCTCTCTCTCTCTCTCTCTCTCTCTCTCTCTCTCTCTCTCTCTCTCTCTCTTCCCCGTATACAGACCATTCCCATTCTCTGTCTACTGGTCCGCAAAGGTCAAGGTTTATGAGATGCAACAACAACTTCATTGCGGAGGAAATAAATGCAGGAAGTTAATAATGATAGAGATGGTGCAGTGGTGCCCATCGGAGCAATAATGAACTGTGACAGCGGTGCGAGGTACATTATAATCTACTTCACGCTGTTGTCATACGCCATTACGGTTTTAGTCTTCTCACTATATTTGTTGATGTTTCTATATAATATTTCCATCTCTTCCGTTTCACAGATGTAAATTAAAAGCGTTCGAGTCACGTATCAGTAATTTATCCTAAAAATATAAGACAATTTTCTTCAGCTATCTAATTATCATAAGGCACGTAACTTCTATTTATTCAATTCCAAGAGGGGTGGCTATCAAACCTTCACCTCACTTAATTTCCAAGACCAAGTTGATAGACCTATGAATCATTAAGGGAGAAGAAATGATAACCTTGGAAAATCAGTGTAAGTACCTTGGTAATATTATGCAACTTTTATATTTGTTTAATTTAAGGAGGATGGCTTGGTAGACTCTTCTGAAGGTGGTCTAAACGATGCGTAGTTCCAGGAGTGTAGGTAGGCACGTCAGAAACTATAAAGTGATCTTGTTCTTGTATTTTTTTATTTGTTTTGCTTTTAGAGAACATTATAGAATTTCTTTTTTCCTTTTTTTTTTGCTTCTGTTTTTATTTTCATGAACCTTTATGCTGTTAACAACAACAAAGCAACACAAACAGGAGGAAAACAAGAATAAAATAAATAAAAAAGAAAAGCATATATATAATGCTGTTCTTCGAAGGCAAAAATATAAAGAAATCCAAGAACAAAGCCAATTTAATTCCTGACGTGCCTTGCTACACTCTCCTGAAACCAAGCATCCCTTGAACTCTAAAGGACGGTTTTAGTTCTATCTGCACCATAAAACAATAATATCATATCGCCAGAAGTGATCTGCGACGCCTCACAAACTGCCCATTCACTTGTATCACACAAATGAAGGACGGTGGTGGACACTCATCACCATCACCAATCACCATTATAATTACCCCTCTATGGCCTTACTCAGTACTCTTTTCTGCCTGTTTATCCTGAGCCAGCACAGCAAAGGCTTCCTCATCTCTCTAAATTCTCCACCTACTCTGCTATCTTTATCATCCCTGTGTTGCCATTTTGTTCTTGCAACTTTAACGTATATTCCAAGCCTTCCCAGATAGATAAATAAATAAATTAATTAATTAAATAAAAAATAAAAGAGCTGCCTTATCTCTCCTATCGATTCTTTGTCTTTCTACTTTCATAATTTCTAGTTTTCAGTTTATTGCTGCATCAGTTCATGGCATGGCGTGCAAGGCTATTTATGCACTAACAAAACCTGTGACCCTTGCAAATGAATGCAATCATTAAATACAACAGGTAAGTGATTATGTAAAGAAAAAAAACATATATAACAAACAACAGTAATACATATGAAAAGCAATGCGCTAAATGGATTACCTCATTGGACTAACTATCCACTAGAATGTATCAAATCATTTCGCTTCACTCTGCTGCATTAACACGTCAAGTGCAATAATAAACGAGAGATATTACGAGAGCACGAATTTATGGCACTCCACTGATATTTTTTTTTTTTTTGTAGTTTCCGTTTTTAGGTTTAATTCAATTTCCGGTGCACTTCAAAGGCGTCATAATAATCCACTTAGCCAATCTCCGTGTCTGGCGAACAAAAGGTGCACGATTAGCCCTCCTCTGCGGCCCACGCAACTACTAATCTACACACCAAAAAATAATAAAAGTGATGGCGAGGGGAAAGACAGGAGCTACAAACTAGAAGGCCCAACAAAGACGTCCCTGCCGCTCACACCTTCGCCCGGTGACGTCTCATTACTTGGTCACCGTCACCTGCACGCGAGACTGATTTGACGAGCCATGACGTAAGTTGCAGCTATACACTAATTTTACGTGCTGCATACACTAATTTCACGTGTTATTATTTATTTTTTTTTCAATTCAATCTATCCGTACGAGGTTCTACTGCAGGTTGATATGACCAGCAGTAGAGACGAGAAAAGTTGTACTAATACACACACACACACACACACACACACACACACACACACACCGAAACTAAGTTGGTATTTCAAAACGACCCGTTACCTCCCTTATAATAAGCTCTAGTGGGAAGTCACCACGATTTGCAGGAATGTTTTTTAGTGATGCCTTACCATGGATACCACCGTTAGTGAGGAAAACATTTATAAGAACCCGACTATTTACGTATGTGGCATTTGAAAAACAGTCCTTATAAAAGCTCAAAGCTTAAGAATACAAGCCTTTGAGAATCACACCCACAAGCATTCCCTCACATCCTTCTATTCATGTACAATAATAATTAATAAATATATGACTCTCCTTGTTATGTTCTTTGAAAACAGTCCTTAAAAACACGAGGCCTTTGACAAACACACCTACAAGCATTTCCACACATCTTCCTATTATTGTACAATGATAATAATATAAAAGTACAAGTCTTGTTGACAACGAAGAGCTAATTACTGTAATATTTTTTTTTCTTTTTTTTTTACGTTACGGAGCAGACGCTTGAATCACCGATGTTATTAAAGTAAATGAACTACATCCTCCTCGCTTTTAAAATGCCAAACATACAAAGACAATACCATAATAACAAAACAACAGTCGGGCCGGGTGGACATAAGAATGACGACACAAGGAATCATTAAGACTGAATGCGAGTCGCTCCTTCTTTTGTTCGAAATGTTGCGTCACTTTTAGGTCCAATGCTCAGGTAACCACGGTGAGGGACAAACACACTCACCTGCACGCCGCCCACGCCATGCCTCCGCACCGCCACGCCCAACAAAGCAATGTATTTTTGTCCTTCCCTGACTACACTGTGGCAGGATGAAAATATCTCACGAAGGTAAACCATGAACAAAATAGTCCCCTGAAAAGATCTCCGCAAAAAAAGAGACTGGGAAAAGAATCTTAGGTTAAAAGAAAAAAAAAAAAAAGCTCTTCAAAGTGAAATGTATAGAAATATCCCTCTATGTTCCCTCCACCCAGAGAGATTTGAACAAGGCGAGCAGAAAAACTACTTCTAGGAAATCATATACATGTAAAATAAAGTTCCATCCTTTCAACATTTTTTTTTTATATATCTTCTTCTGAGCGAGAAGATTTGGCTACATATTTTCGTATGAACTAAAGAATGAACCCTCCCTCACACACACACACACACACACACACACACACACACACACACACAGCACACACACACACACACACACACTAACGCAAACGTAACTGAGATTCCTGTGTGTGTGGTGTGAGTGTGTGTGTGTGTGAGAGAGAGAGAGAGAGAGAGAGAGAGAGAGAGAGAGAGAGAGAGAGAGAGAGAGAGAGAGAGAGAGAGAGAGAGAGAGAGAGAGAGAGAGAAATGATCACAGACTTAGCACCTGCTTTGTAACATTACAACAAACCTTTTTACAAAAAAATAATGATTGCTACCGCAGTCTCTCTCTCTCTCTCTCTCTCCTCTCTCTCTCTCCTCTCTCTCTCTCTCTCTCCTCTCTCTCTCCTCTCTCTCTCTCTCTCTCTCTCTCTCTCTCTCCTCTGTTATCTAACGTTTTGTTCTCGTCTGTCATTATAATTATTATTTCCTACTTATTCCTCTTCTTCCTTTCCTTTCTGTTATCTCCCTTTAACACCTTCCTTTTTCTTACTTCTGTTTTCCTGCTCGCTCTATTTTTCTGCTATCTCCCCTTCCTCTCCCCCTGCATCGTGATCCCCATATTTTTAATGTAGTGTACCTGTTCCTCTTTTTTTATAGTCACAGTATTCGTACTACTCCTCCTATTTTCGTTCCTCGACTATTCTTCCTTTCTTCCTCCTCCTTTGCCTTCCTCTCGCCCTTCCACCTACTGCAATTCTTCTTTTTTTGCCTCCCTCTCATCCCTTCTCTCCCTGAACATCCTTTCTCTGCTTCTCTTTCTCCTCTTCTCCTTTCTCTGCTTCTCTACTATTCTTCCTTTCTTCCAACTTTCTTCATCTCACTTTCCCATTTTCTCCCCTTCCTCCTCCTCCTCCTTTTTCCTCTTCCTCCTTCTCCGAGAATCCCTCACTCAGATCCGCCGGGGGCCTCCCAGCATCACGTCACAAGGATATATCCATCGCCCAGTAAATCCACCAAGGACTCTGTCGCCACCTCCATCTTTAATACTTCAACTACAACCTGCACAGCCACCCCACCTTGCTGCTGTACTGGTTGTTCATACTATTACTACTACTACTGCTGCTGCTATTGTTACTGTTGCTGCTGCTACTATTACTACTACTACTGCTGCTACTACTACTACTACTACTACTACTACTACTACTACTACTACTACTACCCTTCACATGTTCTCCTGGCATGGTTACCATTACTTCTACTTCTAGTATTATTATTATTACAACAACTACTACTACTGATATAACAATAACATACTACTACTACTACTACTACTACTATTGATATTCCTATTATTACCATTACTACATACGTTAGCAATAAACACTCACCATCTCTCTCTCTCTCTCTCTCTCTCTCTCTCTCTCTCTCTCTCTCTCTCTCTCTCTCCTCTCTCTCTCTGCACTTCCCCACTACCACTGCACTCATCATTAAAACCATCACGATTATTTTCAGTTCTGCCACCCACGAGCCACTTTAGGCGAAATTACAAAAAAAATACACCTTGCACAGTAACTGCTGTAATTGCATCCAAATGTCCCAATTGTCACAAAGCTCGTTATAACTACATTTTGTACGATGAAGGACTTGTGTATATGAAAAAAATACAGTGACGTTGAAAGTGAATAAAATATATACAGGGATTATCAAAAAATATATACAAAAGACAGGTATATAATGATTCAATGCTTCCTCCCTCCCCCCTCCCACCCACACCCCCCGTCCCCACACACACACACACACACACACACACACACACACTACACCTCGTTAAATGCAAGAATCCGTTGTAAGAGGGTTGCGCTGCCCACATCCAGGATTTATTTCAGTTCAGCGCGTTACAGAGTGTAAACCCGTCTGATTGATCAAAGCCAGAGAGAGAGAGAGAGAGAGAGAGAGAGAGAGAGAGAGAGAGAGAGAGAGAGAGAGAGAGAGAGAGAGAGAGAGAGAGAGAGAGAGAGAGAGAGAGATAGAGAGAATCAAATTAAGCCACAGAGCAAGAAAACTCTAATAAAGAAAACACTGTAAGCAAGCAAAATAAAGTCAGATCACCAAACCACCACCACCACCACCACCATCACCTCTCCCTCCTCCTCCTCCTCCTGCGCCATCCTCCGGCTCTCATTACCTGTGTGCGGTCTTCTTCAGGAGCCGCCTGCCCTCTCTCCCCGCGCTCCAGGCCCGGATTAGATCTTTTCCCTCCCACTTGCACAATTTGCCGGCGCGAGAGGCGGGGATCTGGCGGGTAATCCTCAGTTTGTGAGCTCCGGCTGGCGGTGGGGATTGAGGCGCGAGTTTTGGGAGATGGAGTGAAATAATGGCAATAATAATGATAATGATGATAAGGATTATGTTAATAGTAATAATAAGAAGAAAAAGATGCAAGTAGTAGTAGTAGTAGTAGTAGTAGTAGTAGTAGTGAAACTAAGTAGTAGAAAAGGAATAGGAATAATGATAACAACAACAACAACAACAACAACAACAACAACAACAACAACAACAACAACAACACCATCAACAACAACAACAATAGAGTATGTATACTGGCGGTGGAGAGATGTATAGAATGTGATCTACCTGCCGCCCCCTCCCTCCCCCGTCTCTCTCTCTCTCTCTCTCTCATCTCTCTCTCTTCTCTCTCTCTCTCTCTCTCTCTCTCTCTCTCTCTGATAGGATACACCGAAGATTTATTATCATTTCAGGCACGTGTGTAGGTAATTAAGCCTCTCCCGAGTCACGAACGTAAAATGCATGCCTTCCTGCCTGTTGTTGTTTTTTTTTGTAGTACGTTTATTGTTTCCTGTCTAAGTGTGTGCGTGCGTGTGTGTGTGTGTGTGTGTGTGTATCCATCTACGTATCTATCAATCTATTTATCTACTCCTATATATCTACCTATATTTTTCTCTTTTTTTATGTATGACGGGGCACTGACCAAGGGCAAACAAAACGAAAGGAAAAAAGAAGTCCACTAAGGTGCCAGTCCAATAAAAAAGAAAAAAAAAAAAGTCAAAATGATTGTCCGAAACTGGAGGATGTGTCGTGAAACCTTCCTATTGACAGTTCAAGTCACAGGAAGGAGAAAATGCAGAAACAGGCAGTGAGTTCCAGAGTTTACCAGAAAAAAAATAAATAAATAAATGGACAGAGTACTGGGTAACTCTTGCATTATTTATAAAGCCATCCTGGTATTTTATCTATAAAGCAATTTACTTTATCTATACATATATCTAGTATTAAGTTGACATGCTGCATTGTTCTCTATAATACACTCCAGCCATATTTCGTGTCGACCCTTTGCATACGAGTGATGTATTTACTGTAAGCAACATTTTAAGGATTTTCAAGGATTTGCTAAATTTTCTTACATAAACCACCTGTGTATGATTCATAGTGAAAAGTGCAGGTTATCCATTTAATAGTAAGTATAATGTAGTTAATCTATACATAACCGAAAAAAAAAAAAAAATATTACCAAAACTTTACAGAATCCGAGTTCATTTCACATTTAATCTGATCATTTCAGTACATGAAAGTAACAGAGGTACATCATTCTAGAAAAAAATACCAAGGGTTTTATATCTTCTCTTTTCTTCCCTAGTGAATTTGAAATGCTGCGTTTTCCTCAAACAAACATTTCTTCTTCCACTACATTAAGGAAAACAAATTGTCAAAAGCACTGTCAGTCGATGACGCTGAAACAAGTACTACCATATCAAAGTTCCTCTCTGACAGCCAAGAAGAGTTCACGGAAGAGTTATTTATGTGCAACTTTCCTGGCCGCGCTGTGGAGTGCACCGTAACGTTATCTGTGGAGGAATTTGTCAGGTATTGATGTTGTCGTGGTGCAACGGGAGCTCTGAATATGGTCAGGCATATATCTCTAGTTTCCTGCTTTCCCTCTTAAAATATTTATTATCTTTTGCCACAAGTTTACAGTCTGGTTCCTCTGCTGTAACGAATCATGGCTGGCTATTTCCGTGGTTAACAACGTAAGCATATTGATTGGGCAACTTTTTTTTTCTTTTTTTCTTTTTTTTTATGGACTACGGTTAATGTCATTTAAAAGAGTTCTTACAACTTATTCCATACATCAGCTTAATTGACACAACCGATCAAAATGTAATTAAAATGTAATCTATTGTCAATAAATAATAATCCATGTACTGCCAGATCGTTGATGAGGACTTGTCCGGCGAACGTTCTCGATGTTCATAATCAATTCGCCAATAATTAGAATCTATTTATCAATACTGCGCATGGTAAAGATTTACGATACCTCGACCATCCACACACTGTTGTATTCATGTGCCTAAACTTGACCTTGGGATGTGCACCAAAGCCTTGTTAATGATTGATAAGTAATACTCCTCTCTCATTCAGCCAACATGTTATTCTCTGACGTCACATAACCGCTGATGACAACCACTGCCAAAGTTCTGCTGAAGGGAATTAAATTTTAAGAAAACACTAATCAAGACACCTACAAAACTCAACTTGTGGACACGAATCGAGCAGTTTTTCAATTAAATTTTGAGAAGCAATACCTGAGTGTCTACTTCCCAGTATACATTTTATATATGGATGAAAAATTTTGTTATAAGTTCCCAGTAACTCATCATGGTCAGAATGATGAAACAGCCTCGACGCTTCTTAGCTCATCTAAAGTAATCTCAAACGTCAATCCGTGGTCGATTACGTGCCTTGTACAGGTCAAGGAGGCCAACACATACTGGACGTATTTATAAACTGACGCTTGAAAGATGTTATTTATATTTGGTCATATATACTTGATAATATTGGTATATATTCAGAGTGGCTTTTCCACGAACTCTACTTCCCTTTCTATTGCGAGAACGACTTTGTCACCTGGCCTTGAATGTCTCGGGAGACGCTTTCATACGTGGCAGCAAATAACGTGCAAGGCAGCGTAGGTGTACCTCTGTGTGTAGCACCATATTCACGCTTTACTGTATGAAAGGCGGCAAATAATCATGTTACTCTGTGATATTTCTTGCCTTATGTGCAGACTTTGTGTAGCCTTTTCGTAGCTTTATGACTTTCTCCATACTGTTTTAATTCTTATGGTTTTATTTACTGTTTACTATTTTTTTTATGTCCAGGACCACAAGTCACTGCCATCACAAATATTCGTAGTCAACCTTCGTAGCATTATAGTACTGATGTAACACAGGAACTAGGCAAGAGTAACAAAACATTATAAGCATGAAAAATGTGAGGGAAGGCCATTAGCACTTATACGCTTAAATGCAATGTTTCTCCATGGCGGAAGGAGCTAGTGTGTGAATGTTTACATATAGTCCAGTGCAAATACATGTTACACTTTGAGATCGATTTTCTTTTCATGATTTTCGGTTTGATAACAAATTTCCGATAACTTATGTGTGTGTGTTTGTGTGTGTGTGTGTGTGTGTGTGTGTGTGTGTGTGTGTGTGTGTGTGTGTGTGTGTGTGTGTAAACGAATATCTGTTCTTATTCGTACTCCCTAAAATGTACCAATTTTCTGTTGTCAACAACATTACAGAAAATGGAACAGTATTGCACGTTCCACAGAAACGTTTTTTAAAATTTCATATCATCCATCGACTCAATGTGTGTGTGTGTGTGTGTGTGTGTGTGTGTGTGTGTGTGTGTGTGTGTGTGTGTGTGTGTGTGTGTGTGTGTGTGATTCAACCAAAACTTTGAGTATCACGTACTGATCTCGTAACCAGCAGCTGCAGCCTCGCGAACAGAAATTTATACCTGACAATGAGAATTATGGCTGAGTTTTTCACGTAACACGGCTCGTCATCCTCCTTCTCAACTCCAGGAACTGTTCGTTCAATGAAAAACTGGCACCAATCTGAGTGGCCAACGAATCTCAATCTACAAAGTAAGCGACGAAGACGGAGCAAATTCAGTATGAGTGTTGTTTGGGCGGGAGTAGTAGTAGTAGTAGTAGTAGTAGTAGTAGTAAAAAACTAAACTAAGAGCTAAAAAAGTGCAATAGAATACAGCTAAGGAAGGTGTGTGAGAGTATGACTGCTTCTCCATCTTATATACACAGTGATATAACAGTGTTTAACAATTACGAAGGTCCACATTAGTGTGATCTATTTTGTTTCGTTTTGTTCCTGCTGTGATTGTCCACATTTTCCTTGCCAATTCCTCTCTTTTCCCCTTTCCTCACCACACCAGACTTCTCGCGGTTTATGTTCGCTCTGACGTCCTGATGCTGTGAATCAGATATCAATATAAGTCTTGTACGTTTTTTTCTAATGTAGCACGAGCTATACGGTTAATGTGCTTCTCGCTTCGTTGTTTGCTGCTGTCTCGCATAAGAAAATATACACTACTATGGTCTGCCCTCAAATAACAACAGAAAATAGTATTGGGTTCACAGAAAACGGTTACATGTATGACTATTTCTTTGCCGAAACAAAAGTTTGTGATCGAATCCCTCAAGTTGAGACTATTTTTACTTCATCTATGTTATTTCCTCCTCCACTTCTCAAGCCTGCACTTCCTTCATGACCGCATGGATACACACACTCAGCACCGTGAGACAGCACTTCCCTGTTTCAAGCTACTTGTCAAATCGTTTCGTACACGCACCTTGGCATCCTCCTGCATATTATTGATGGCCTTTGATACTCCACGCCTCTTTTCAACACTCCACAAATTCCATGAAGTCAAAAGATATGAAAAAAAGAGCCAAGTTCGCCTGTGTTGGCAAGGCTGCCACGGGCCGCCCACTCACGGGCGCGATCCCACTACTGCTCGACACGGGTGCTTTTGGCTGCTGGGTTTCCCCCCTGGCCCGAATCACACCTCATTAAGCAACCTGGACGCCCCAGGCTCCCAAGAGGCGGCCATATTGATGCCGAGCTTAGTGCGGACGCCCACTCAGTATGGGGGTCCCGTAGCAGGTGTCCTGACCGCAAGCCGTCCCTGGCCCAAGCCTCCGTGTCGCCGGATTACAGGGCTGCGCCACCAACCCCGGCTGAAGGGATCAGGCGCGGGGACAAGCAGCTTACTAATCATGACAGACGTTATTCAGTGTTATACTCACTATATTAGGTTGGCGAGCGGTAACAGTATTTACTTTTATGTCCTCAGGTAAGACAAGGCAGATCTGTTAGGAAGAAATGTCCAGCAACGATATTTGGCATGTTGGGATCACAACATTAATCCTAACATTTTCACAGTACGCTACTATTAAGAAAAAAGGTAACTTTAGTTTTATGAAAGAGAACAGAAAAAAAAATAGTTGTGTAATTTTTTCTATACGTAAACCATCTTTCTGCAGATGTTAGAGAGGACAAGAAAATAAAGGATCAGAAGATGATGAGAGGCAAGAAAAATGAGAAAAAAAAATGGAAAAAGTGAAAAAGGAGGAAAATTAGATAAAAAACAAGAAAGAATCAGAAGATAGACGACAAGAAAAGGAAGAAAAAAATACACGAAAAGAAAGAACCAGATGATAAAGGAGAAAAAAGAGAACAAACGAAAAAATAAGAAGAGACGAGAAAAGGAAGAGCAACAGACAAACACCATCACTCTCTCTCCTTGGGTGAGTGATGCGCCCATTTGTTAAGAGAAGAGCGATGTTCACGAAGTACTTGTCGCCAGGCAGTGATGGGAGGCAATTAAGAGTACTGGGAGAGGATACACGACTGGGAAAAAGGAGTTGAGAAGGAGGAGGAGGAGGAGGAGGAGGAGGAGGAGGAGAGAGGGTACAGCTATCAGAGTTCTGTCTTTCGTGTTTGTCTCCACTTTCCACTCTCTCTCTCTCTCTCTCTCTCTCTCTCACTCTCTCTCTCTCTCTCTCTCTCTCTCTCTTCTCCGCTCCCCCATGCCAGCAATTCTCCTTGAACATCCTTACATTTCAATCTTTTTTTTTCTCTCTCTCTAATAACCCCGGAACACTAATACCAACTTACGCTCTTTGCTTCCCCTCCCGGAGGACAGAAAACTAATCACTCCATCTGCAGGAACCCTAGACGTGGCCCCTTCACGATTAACCGCAATAACTGACTACTTCGAAACCGATATTGGCGCCCAGAACACCAAATGCCGGAACGCTTCTGGGGGTTGAGATCGAGAGGGGAGCAGGAGGAGGAGGAGGAGGAGGAGGAGGAGGAGGAGGATGTTGACAAGGCCACACAACTTTCTCGGGGCCCACTGAGGCGTCTGACCCTCCAGGGACTTGCGGTTTGCTCTGTCCCTATCCTGCCCTCCCGACCAGACCAGAGCAGAGCATTCCCGCGCCTATCTGAAGTCCTGAAACCCTGAAATCCTCCTTGGTCCTGAGCAGAGAAGGGAAGAGCGAAGCAGCACAGCGTCACCCTTCCCTTCACAAAGCCAGTTTCACCCTCTCTCCCTCCCTTTCTCTCCCGCTAATCGTCACTACTAAGAGCGCTTCTCCACCTTGAACCTTTGACGAAAATCCCATTCAACTGGGCTCCCGCAGGACATGGAGGGAGATATAAATAGAACTCTCGTGGGGATTACCTCGCCCGAGTGTGCCTATTGATATTTAGCTCCTGCAAGTAAAAGGCCCCGTTCTTAGAGCGGTCATAATGGCGGAGCTCCATTTGGGAATTACCTTAGACATAAGAGGGATTTCCCTTCCCAGTAATCTCATGAGGAGGGATTTACACTGGGAGAGGAAATTACGAGTATTACAGAGGAAAGTTGGGACCGGGAGGGAGGGAGGGTGGTGGAGTTCTGGGGATGTGGAGTTTGGAGGAGGAGGAGGAGGAGGAGGAGGAGGAGGAGGAGGAGGAGGAGGAGGAGGAGGAGGAAGAGGAGGAAGGTAATGGTTGGTGCATGACAGAATGAAAACTCGTAACTAAAGGCTCTTAAATGCAATGAACTCTCTCTCTCTCTCTCTCTCTCTCTCTCTCTCTCTCTCTCTCTCTCTCTCTCTCTCTCTCTCTCTCTCTCTCTCTCTCTCTCTCTCTCTCTCTCTCTCTCGCATCACCTTGCTGCAGCTTTCATTCTGCGCTGGTTTCCCTTTCCTTCCTTCCTTATTCTGCTCCCTCCTTCCCCCAATAAGCATGAAGCCAATTAGATCCACGCACATTGACAGTCTGCTTCACCTTGCCAGCCAGAGGGAAGAATCGTGCCAATTAATCAATGCACGGATGGAGGAACCTGACATTGCCTTTACATGTATGATGCCTCAGGACAAGCGGGGGAAGCTCCACTGTGGCACCGGCGCTCGATATGTACATTCCTTTCCATGCTGGGGACTCGGAGCCGGATAGGGAGTGGTAGGAATGGGTGCTTTTTAAATATGGGTTAAGGGATCAGGTTTTGGGATATTGTATGGGTTTAGTGTTGTTGTTGTTGTTGGTGGTGGTGGTATGGTGGTGGTGGTCATAAGGTACAAGTATTGTTTTTTATAACCTCACCATCCTGTCCTTGTATTCACCTTCCGAGTTGTAGTTCATGCAAAATTTCCCTTCATATTCACTATTCTCCCTTCAATTTAGTGAGATTCTTCTCCATTTCCAGAATCCTGCCGAGTTTTCTTTTTCTTTCTTTCATTTCCTCTCACTATGATCAGCATGAGTATTGTTATCACGATTATCAACACTCTCCTTCACCCCCATAAGAACAATTCTCAGTAAAACCCAAACTATATTTCTACTTACACACTTAAACTCTCACGGCTTCCCAGTTTTATCAATATTCACACCGCTGTACTAATCTCTTCTTTGTTCAGAAAGCAATCTCATTCTGATCTCTTCACCGCCTGTCTCATCTGCTGCATCTACTGTGTTTTGAGGTCTGGCCAGTCAACCCCATCCGTGAGCTGCTCTTTTTAAGCCACATAATCCTGCTTATCTCCAATCTACGGTACATGTAATCTGTTTTGTTCTCTTATATCTTCTAATCTTCTATCACAGTTACTCTGAAAACTTGCTTTCGTTCTTCTCTTCTCCCACTTTATATTTTTTTCTCTGCCAATCTAAATAACATGATGATCGCTACTTTAAGTGCCAGCTCCTACAAACCTGGCGTGTGTTACCGACGCTCAAATGTTTTATTTATCCACAGTCGTCTGGTGGTCTCGCAATACAGCCAACCATTCCCTTACGGAAAGACTTCAGATCTCATTGTGTGTGTGTGTGTGTGTGTGTGTGTGTGTGTGTGTGTGTGTGTGTGTGTGTGTATGTGTTTGAGCGGCGCGCTGTGTGTGTGCGTCTGTAAGTCATCCCTCCAGTGTGTGTGTGTGTGTGTGTGTGTGTGTGTGTGTGTGTGTGTGTGTGTGTGTGTGTGTGTGTGTGTGGTGTCTACACTCATATACATATGCTGACGAATCACCAACACAAACCTGTTCTGTGCACCTGTTACTTAATAACCCTCACTGTGAACACGGTACCAGCATCACCACTCAGTCAGCCAGTTAGCTCCACACAATACAGCAAATCAGTCAACCAGTCAGTTCATCAGTCAGTCAGTCAGTCAGTCATTCAGTCAGTCAGTGAATTCGTATGCCTTACGTATTTTTCAGTCCAGCAAGGCGACTATCAGTTAGGGAGACAAATGCATAAAGATCAATGGAGTGTCGATCATTCAACCAGTCTCACGTTCTCTAGTCAGTGAGGTGGAAGGTCTCCGTCTCAACACCGATTTTATGTTGGTGTGCAGCCAGTCACTGGATCTTCCCTCTCCCTCACCTCTCCCAACTCCTTGCCTCACTCCCGCCCTCCTTCCATCCTTTCCTGCTCTTCCTATCTTCTCGTTCTTTCCTTCTTCCTCTCTCTCTCTCTCTCTCTCTCTCTCTCTCTCTCTCTCTCTCTCTCTCTCTCTCTCTCTCTCTCTCTCTCTCTCTCCTGCTCTTCCTTCCTTCGCCTGGCGGATATCCCACCCTATCCTCCCTCCCCTCTCAAAACTCCCTCCCTCCCTGCCCTCCCTCCTTCGGCCAGGCCAGAGAAAACTAATCCTGGAAGGGAAGGAGACTTTATGAGGCTCCCTTTCCTCCTGCACCCCACGTACACACGACCGTGAAAAAAACTCACACACACACACACACACACACACACACACACACACACACACACACACACACACACACACAAACTTGAGCGTCCGTTCACAGGCGCACACATCCAGATAGACGCACACACCTACACACACGCACATGTCCAGACGCACACACACGTCCATGTCGGCTCCTTCACTTTCTTGCACACACACACACACACACACACACACACACACACACACACACACACACACACACACACATACACACACACACACACACACACACACACACACACACACACACACACCGGCACGCGTACACACACACACACACACACACACACACACACACACACACACACACACACACCGGCACGCGTACACACACACACACACACACACACACACACACACACACACACACACACGGCCAGAATATCTTAATTCTCTCTCTCTCTCTCTCTCTCTCTCTCTCTCTCTCTCTCTCTCTCTCTCTCTCTCTCTCTCTCTCTCTCTCTCTCTCTCTCTCTTGCCTTCCCTGGCTGTACGAGTAACTATTATATATTCTTGATGAATTTTCATTTTTTTTTTTTTTTTTTTTTACTCTCGCCTCTCCTCCAGTCTCTTATTTTCCTCTCCATTGTCTCCTGCAGGGCGTCTGGTGAAGGGTTTTCTCTCCGATGGCCTCCTCCCGTTCCCTCATATCTATCCTTCCTCAAAATGTCTCTATCTATTCTTCTTACTCTTTTTTTTTAGTTCATTATTCTATCATTATCATTACTTTTTTTTAGGAATGACTACCTGCTTTTGGCGCGCGCGCGCGTGTGTGTGTGTGTGTGTGTGTGTGTGTGTGTGTGTGTGTGTGTGTGTGTGTGTGTGTGTGTTTCCCTCCTACCTTTCTGTCTTTCTTTCCCTCACTCTCTCGGGAAGCTAATCTAAATAAAATTAAAATACTGCTACTCCCATTTTTACTAATTAATTTCAGAGCTAAAAATCGTTAATTGACGAGCACTAAAAAAGCTTCAGAGAGAGAGAGAGAGAGAGAGAGAGAGAGAGAGAGAGAGAGAGAGAGAGAGAGAGAGAGAGAGAGAGAGAAATTATATAACTCAATTGTGTCTAGCTACATTTTGTATTTTCTGATCATTATCTTTATAAATTTTCATCTGCCTTAATCATTTCGTTCTTCTAATTAACGATCTGCTTTTGCATGCTATAAATTCTTCGTACTTTAAGTATATTCACTAAATACATTTTCTAGGCAACTTTTAGTCTCTTAAACTTCTCTGCATTATCATCGACTACTTCTCAACCTCTACGTTTCTTGAATAATTTATGATCTCTCCTGCCTTCCCTTCTTCTTTTCCTCTTGCTTTCCTCCTTTCCCTTTTTCACTTTCCTTTCTTTCCCCTTTTTCTTTCCTCTAGCCTCCTCCCTACTCTCTTTTTTTACGTTCCCCACCTTCTCTTTTGTTCTCTTTTATTCTGTTCTCTTTCCTTTTCTTCCCTTTCATTTCCCTCGCCTCCCTCATCTCCTTTCTCATCTGTCTCCCTCTCTTCCTTTTGTTTCCCTCATCTCCTCTCTCGTCTCTGTTCCTCTCTCCCCTTCCTGTTGTTCCCCTCACCTCCCTTTCTCCTCGTTCTCCTCCTTTTTACATGCTTTCCTTGTCAACCACTTGTTGCCTAAAGAATCACAACCTGCTCACGTTCAAAGCATTGCCGTGACGGAACAGAGAAGCAACAAGGGACGGGAAAACAACTTGGAAAGGAGGGCGAAGGGAGCAGAGGCGATACATAACGGAGACAGGAGATGGAGGGCAAAGAACGCACGACGCCCAGCCAACAGAAACTTATCGGCTTATTACGTGAAGTTTGTGTTAAAGATATATTAAGTGCTGCATATGGTGACTGCTAGTGTAAGGGTAGGACAGTAGAGTTAGAAGGCTTCTCCTCACCACCCATCAGAGTTTGTCGGTTTAAGTGGATAAACCATTAGGAAATAGTCTTTACTGTATAGTCAATCACTGTCGGTACCGGAAAAGGATAGAAAAGTAAGGTTTCTCCCCTCCCACCCTTTCATCAAACTAACGAGAGGAAATAAGGAATATTGTTGGATTTGTGAAAGAAAGTTTATGCAAAAGTTCCCATACGACGCTGGGCATGGTCTCCGTTATACGCTTGCCGTGACAAACAATGTTCCACGTAATAGACACCAAATAGACTCACTAACCTGTCACGTAATTTCTTCTCTGATAATGAAAATAGTTAAGTACTAATAAGAATGCACACACTCGCTCCTCTCGTGGCCTACTTCCGCTTTACTGCAATGCTACTAGGTAGGTACAAGCAACAAAGACATACTCACTATAGTCACGGTTCGCTCTGGTTCCGCTCTCGCTCAAGCAATGGTCATCCAAAATGTACGTATGCTCATATACTGTAAATACAAATTATCGAACAATGTTTCTGCTGATGTCTTCTTCTTTCTTAACCTCCCTTTTGTCTGCCTATCCATTTCAAGTTTTAAACATACTGTGACTGAAAAGAAAGAAAATACCAGCTTTTTTACGTTTATTTTCTTTTTCTTTTTTGTTCTTTTAATAATAATCACGGTAATTATTTTTTTATCTCTTTTTTTTTTCTCTCACTTCACGTACGTACTTTGAGTGAACCGTGAATTGATCGAGAACAGAGCAGGTTAGGACCAGCACTCTTACTCCAATCACGAATCGCCCAGAACATCTTTAGGTTGGACATGGTTGGAGAGTGAACTGTGGTTGAAATATATATAATAATGACAATACTTGAGCGATACAGGAGCGGAGCCTGAAAGGAACAAGAGCGTAATGGTTCAGTTCATCCTGGCTCAGCTGTAATTCTTTGAGTTGAGTTCCAAATATCAGAGCTCGTTTTGTGGCCAGGCATTGTTCTTTCATGTGGCGTGGAGGAGGAGGAGGAGGAGGAGGAGGAGGAGGAGCAAAGTACGTAAAAGAAATGTCATGTATCTCGTTTTTTTTTTTTCTAGTGAGGTCGCATCAGAGAAAGGTCAAAAGAAAAGGCACTAATCCCACACGGCTGAAGTTCAGCTACCTTGAATAAAACAGTATAAACTTTTCGACCTAAGACTCAAACTAGTAGTAGGTGAGGTAGTGTAACATTGGTAAAGAGGAGGCTGGTGGTGGTGTGGTGGTGGTGGTGCTGGTCGTAGTCGAAGTAGTAGTAGTAGTAGTAGTAGTAGTAGTAGTAGTTCCTAATGTTTTAGTTTTACATTCACAAAAGTAATAAACATATGAATAAGTAAATAGATAAACAGAAAACACATGTAAATGAATAGATAGATAAAAAAATAATAAATAAACTCTTAAAATTACGTGACAATTAAACCAAAAACAACCAATTTCACGACCAAATACAACATCCTCTAATTTCAAAACATTCCTCCCAATGCATGCTGTCACACACGCTCAAACCGTTCATTTTCCCTCCACTTCCATCCAAAACTATACCACAGTGTCACCTACGTCATATCTACGCCACATCTCACCGCTGTGTCCTTCGTTGCCATGAATTTGAACGTTTTTTTGCATATACTTCCTGTTTCCGCAACGAATATCTGTATAATTTTGCCCGTGCAGCGTTCACAGTTACCTAATTAATTTACAAGATTTCCGACAATACTCAATAAACTACAACTCTCTCTCTCTCTCTCTCTCTCTCTCTCTCTCTCTCTCTCTCTCTCTGGTTGTGGTGTTAACTTTTCAATCAACCAAACATGAAAAATACATAAATCAATGAATAAAACACTATTTCCTTCAAGATTGCTTTCAAACATTTCGCTTGAAGTTACAGAAATGCCAACGGCGATGCTAAATAATGGAGAAGGCATCAACGAAACACACGTAAATGTCAGATTACTAAGGAGGGTTTTGAAATATTCCTGTGTTTGTTAAATTTGTTCAGAAGAGTACACACAGTTGGAATTGCGTAAAATACAAACGTGAAAGAATTTATCAACTTTAACTCTTACGTAAAACAAACAAAAAAAAGAAGAAAAAAACATGTAAAATGAGTAAAGAATGGACGTATTTTCTATGGTGACAAAATAAACTATATCCCTGATGATTATTTGTGAAGTCAATCTGTCTTCTTGTACATAAACGTGCTTCTACTTATAAATAAAAGCTTAGCCAATCAAAAACTAAATAATGCAAAGTTGAGTTATGCTACACTCAAATGTATTAAAATAACAAACTAACAGCCAATTAAAGAAAATAAGATAAGCTTTTTTTTTTTAATACTATACAGTGAACATTCCCGAGGTGACCCGACACTCAGCATTACTAAAGAGGGAAGGTGATATGAAAAGTAGAAGTAAAGAAAACTGTCAGTCTATTCATGCGAAAAATATGCACAAAGGCGATTACTTTATGCAGTGTGTGCGGTGAGGTGAGCAGAACACGGAACAGACTACAATCAGACGAGAAAGGCTGCATATAGTAAACAATGATCTATATAAATATTCCTTGAAATTAATTTATATGGGCAATGGTGATCCTTTGTATTAAACTAAAGGTTGCTAATGCGTCAGATAATCAAGAAAGGTATAAGAGAGAGCGAGAGAGAGAGAGAGAGAGAGAGAGAGAGAGAGAGAGAGAGAGAGAGAGAGAGAGAGAGAGAGAGAGAGAGAGAGAGAGAGAGAGAGAGAGAGAGAGAGAGAGAGAATAATGAAAATACCAGGAAATGGAAGATCATGTTTTTGTTCATGTTGAAATACTAATTTACTTTAATAAAAGGTCAACAATTAATCAATCTTAATGGGCAAGTTAACAAATATCTAGATCAAGAGTGATTTATATAGTATTACTGAAAGCACTCGCTGACAAAGCTACATCCGCTGCTGTTTGCACAAATAACAGTAATTGAAGTAGTAGTAGTAGTAGTAGTAGTAGTAGTAGTAGTAGTAGTAGTAGTAGTAGCAGTAGTAGTAGTAACAGCAGCACCAGCACCAGTAGCATTAGTACAAATTTCCTCCACACACTGGCAAGAAGACCCTTCACTAACACCTGCTCCCTTCCACTCCTCCACCACCTCCTCCTCCTACCTGAAGACTTCTAATTAAACTGCAGAAACAAAAAGGTGCACCGCGTAGTTCCTTCTTGAAATGTGTAAAAGAAAAAACAAGTGGAACCTCCATAACTTCCCCCTCCCCTTTGCTTACCTTACCTCTTCCTGTTACTCCTTTCTCCCCTTTCATTTCCCGTCCCCTTCCCCTCTCCACCCACACCACGCCAGCGCCAGACTCAAATCCCCATAGCGACTAACTCATTTTTTCCCCTCAGAAGGCGGGCAAGGTTCCTCTACTTCCCCTCAACTTTTCCTTCGCCCCTCGGTCAAAGTTTCCTTGTAGTTGAGTCTGAAGGGGAAAGACTTAACCAGGAAGAGGGAAGAAAAGAAAACAAAAATTGATTATTCCGCTCCGTAAGTTGAAGCTTTGTGTGTGTGTGTGTGTGTGTGTGTGTGTGTGTGTGTGTGTGTGTGTGTATTTAATTAAGGAAGAAACTATAGTTGATTTGCAGAAAGGGAGAGGAATTTGACAAGTAGGAAGGAACACACACACACACACACACACACACACACACACACACACACACACACACACACACACACACACACACACACACACACACCTTAAAAAATATCAATAAAACAAAAAAAAGAATGTAACGAAGGTATGGAATAAAACAAACGAGAAGGAAATTACAGATCGGATAGAAAAAAAAGCGAAGTGTCTGAATGAAGGTGTGGAGATGAGAAGAGCAGTTTGGATAACAAAAACTTATTAATTATTTGAAAATTTAAACACCTGATGGGTATACGACCAAAAAAAAAAAAACGAAAAGAAAACTACGGATAGGGTAGAAATAAAAAAAAGTCTATAGAGGTGAAACTGGAGAAAAAAAAAACGAAAGAGATGACGTGGATGAAGCTGTGAGGATGGGGAGAGAGGTTGGGAGGACAAAAAGTTCTCATTTATTTGAGAACTTAAACACCTGACGGGTATACGACGAAAAAATGAAATAAAACAAATGAGACGGAAATTAAAGCCTTAGGGAGAAAAAAAATATCAATGGAAGCGAAAAAAACACCTAGATAAAGATATAAAGAAGGGGAGAATGGCTGGGAGGACTGAAAAAGGAGAGGAGGAAGGGCCGGTGGGAGACACGGGAATAGGCTTGGTGGTTTTCAATTATTGGATTACCAGGAAATTACTGAGCTCAGCACCTGCCGGTTTGCCACACCTGCGCCAGGAATACTGATTGGGGCAAGTGACCGGCGACTCCCACCCGTAGCGTGTCTGTCTGTCTGTCTGTCTGTCTGTCTGGTTCAGTGACATTTGCTGTTTGTCGTCTTGACTTTTACGTAGATTTTAAAGAGGTATGAGGAATTTTTTTTTTATTATTATTGGTGTCGATTTGTTTTGTATTACGGATGTTACTATCATTTGGTAGTATTCATCGATTAGGAGGAGGAGGAGGAGGAGGAGGAGGAGGAGGAGGAGGAGGAGGAGGAGGAGAAAAATTAGCTGACGCGAAAAGTGTAAAAAAGAGGAAGACCAGAGTACCAAATGATGAAGAAAGATTTTACCTTTCAAAAGTATTCACGAGATTGCGGCACAAAAGTCGTGTCAAAAAAAAAATCTCAAGTTATCACAGGAAACACTGTCTAAGTAGCAGTGAAAGCGTTAACAAATCACCACACATTCTCCCTCCCTCCCCACACGTCCCTCAGCGTACAATGCAGCTGTCAAACTCATCAGCATCATCAAAGATCGCAAACCTCGTTCTCAGCACACATTCCTTAACTTTTCCCCTTCTCAGTATACACCATCTCCCCGCCCCTAACCACGCGTCCCTCAGCAACCTCCACCACACTGCAGCCCTCCACTTTTCCTCCACAACCTTCCACTCCACTCAGCCTCCAGTCATCGCAAACACGCAGCCCCCAGCCTCTTAATCGCTCTGAGGGGCCCGGAACCTTCACTCACAGCCTTCTCTTCGCTCGAGGCGGCGCGAATACCACGAACCGCGTCAAGCCAGAGAGGGGTGTGGAGTGCAGCTATTTTTCTTGATCAGGAAGGACTGATTGCGACAGCCGAGGAGAAGCACAAGGGAACACAAAGGAGTGACAAGGACAGGTTGGTGTGTTTGTTTTTATGGGGTTTGTGGGGTGTGACAGCATTAATATAAAGTAAGAAATAAGTGATTAAAAAAAAGAACAAGAATTATTGCACTAACCTCACCTAAACTACTAGGATGACAAAGGGTATTCGTACAGCAGAAGATTCCCATGCAGAAGAGGGCCAGAGAGAAAGAAAAAAAAAGAAAAAAAAAAAAAAGCTTGCTATCCGGTGTTGAAAAATAGAGCTTAAGATAAAACTTGAAGCGTGGTTACATTTTTTTTTTGAGGGAGTTTATGTTTGGCAGCCTTAGGAATGTGTTGAATGCTTAGTGGAGGAGGAGGAGGAGGAGGAGGAGGAGGAGGAGGAGGAGGAGGACTTAATCTTAAAGAGTAAAGAAAAAGGAAGACAGTGCCAAGCGACGAAAAATGAGAAAAAATAAATAAATATGAAAAAAAATATATGAAACAGAACCACCACCAGCACCACCACCACCACCATTACCACTACTAGCAACACTGCCACCACCACCACCACAACCACCCTCACAACCGGCGGCGCCACAAACACATTCAGTGCATTAATTTTCCAAATTCCTTGCGATTCAACTCAGGACGGCAAGTGGGCCCTGCATGTGTGTGTGTGTGTGTGTGTGTGTGTGTGTGTGTGTGTGTGTGTGTGTGTGTGTGTGTGTGTATGTGTGTGTGTGAGCAGGTGTGGATTCCGCCGCCCTACGCCTGAAAGCCAGTCAGATGCATATCCAAGCCTTGATTACTGTTGGACCAGAACACGCTGCCCTCTCTCCCTCCTCCTCCTCCTCCTCCTCCGTCCCCTCTTTCTCCTCATCAGTTCCTTCCCTCTTATTCCCTCTGTTATTGCTGGAACTGTTGCTATTATTGTTTTTCTTCATTGTGTTCTTCATTTTCTCCTTTATTACTTTTTTTTATCTTTTTCCTCAACGTTTCCTTGTTCTTGATTGTGAGTATTATTTTTTCTGTTTTTCCATTACCTTCCTTTTCGTTGTCTTTTTCCACTTTTTTTCTTATATTCATTTCTCCTTTCTTACTCCTTCATTGTCCGATTTCTTTCCTTCTTACCTTCCCTCCCTCCTTCCGAGCCTCGTTTCAGTGTTTCCTCCACCCAACCTCCTCCTCCTCCTCCTCCTCCTTTCCTTTTCTCCTTCTCTCCTTTGTCGTGGACTGAAGCGGAGTGGAGTCCTTTCTCTTACCTCTTCCCTCTCCCTCTCTCTCTCTCTCTCTCTCTCTCTCTCTCTCTCTCTCTCTCTCTCTCATTCTCCCCTCCTTCCTGCGTCCCTCTCCTCCTCGCCTGCATGACGTCAGACTTCATTTGCATGTTTGATCTGCTAATGCATGCGTGGTGCCTCGTGGTTTTAATGTATGCATGCCTCCGTTTAATGCCTCCCGCCTCTCTGATTCGTGATTGCTCGCTTTCACTCTATGAACACATGCATCTACCTCCATCAGTATCGACCATCCATCTACTCCATCTTCCGTCCATTACCAGTGTTATTATCATCACATTCACCACTACGCACCATTACTAACGGCTCCTCCCTCTCTCCCTCCCTCACTCGTGTCTCTCCAGTGGCTACGTGCTAGTATCAGTTCCTCCTGCATTACACTTCAGCCTACTGCAGCTTAATTCCATGAGTTTTCCACTTCCGCGCTAACTAATTGCATCTAGCGTGGCTTCTCTATTCTGTTACAGGAGGAAGGGAGTGAATGCTGGCAAGATCAAAGGCTCCCTGCGGAATATTGTTAGCATATAAACACACTGCGTCTCGTCTAACAGTGTATTATTATTAGTCTATAACATTTATGCTTATGCTCTTAAAAGCTGTAACTCATTAGAACTGTTTTTCAAGGCCACACAAGTTATCGGTCGCGATCGTGTGTGTTTTTTCAACTGGCTATTGTTAAGTTATCAGTGGAATTAAGAAAACACCCATGAATAAGCTAGTAACTTCAATTAGAGTTTGTTTGAGTTGTTGCGATAAGACGCGGAAATGTTTGAGAATACGGAGTCTTATGGTAAATTGAGAATATTGCATGGACACTTCTGACTGCCTGCTACTCGTATTACTTTAAAGCTCTTCGTACCTATTGTTACTACTAAGCTCCTCAATTACAGTGCCTCAATG
Source organism: Scylla paramamosain (assembly GCF_035594125.1). NCBI lineage: Eukaryota > Metazoa > Arthropoda > Malacostraca > Decapoda > Portunidae > Scylla > Scylla paramamosain. The sequence goes on from NC_087192.1 coordinate 5,866,821, forward strand.
CTGTTTCTCTTGCTGTTACTGACTTTTTTTTTTACTTCAGCTATTATTATTTTTTGTCACGTGTTTTGTAGCTTTTGTTTGTCTCTGTTACTTCTCTATTTTTTTTTTTTCGTTGCTACTTCTATGGTATTTATCCATGCTTACCTGATTCACCTGCTTTTTGTCTCCGTTACTCTCTTCTTTCTCATCTTTTCTATACTCTCTGCTCTCTATCCCTTCTATTGTTTGTCCCTGCCACTTACTTCTCTGTTATTTTTTCGCTACTTCTTTGCTTCTTATCCCTGCAATCCTAATTCACAGGCTTCTTGTTCCTTCTACTATTGTCCTACTTTTTGCGTCTCTTGTCCGTTACTCCCCTGTTTCTCACCTTTCCCTTCTGCACATCTGTTCTTCTGCCCTTTCTCACACCTCCTTCAGTCTGGTCTTTGCTCCTGCTCATTACCTCTGTCTGCTTCCTCCTTTTGCTTCACCCCTGCTTGCCTTCCCTTCCTGCCACTCCTAATCAACCGTGGTGCTCACCCCTGTTTCCTTCCCCCGCCCCTCCAGATTCCTTCACGCACCCTGCCGCTCACCCTCTACTTGCCTTTGACTTGGTATGTTAATCGTCCCTTACAACTGACTTAAGCTTGAGCTGCATTGTATCCTCAGTTTTCTATCCTTTGTTGTCATGTGTAATGGTTGTATGATTTTTTCGTCTTGTGTTTTTTACGTGTGGGTGGCGAGGGAAAGTGAGTATGTTCATGTATATGCTTTCGAAGATAGATTGAATGCTGTAGCGTGACTGCTGCTACAAAGCAACGTTTATTATTTTTATACTGAAAGCCACAGGCCTTTATTTGTGAATTATTTCCAAGTGCCTCTGTTATTACACGAGAAACCGAGACCAAGAAAAGTGTGTTGGGAGTTTTTTACAGTTATGCCCACCTCAAAGAAAGCCAGTGAGAGATTATGTCTTTCCTCGACCCGTGATGAAAGGCATGGTCAATACAACATGTCACCAATAGCAGGAGTAAGCCGGTCGTGCGGCTGGAGCCTCACTAATTAAGAGCTGCAGATATAACACCAAGAAATGTGGTTCTGGCCAAGTGGAAGAACACAAACACGGAAGAACGGAAGAATGTCAAGTCAAAAGGGTGAACAAGAAAACGACTTTAATGGAGATGGTGGGAATGTGGAACAGAAATAATGAATGCAAATAAACGTTTAGAAAGGCATAATACACATACAAAAAATCCCAATAATTGAAACAGAAAAGCAAGTTAACCATTTACGAATCCACTGCAAATTGTTTAGACTGAAAAAGAAAGGAAGGTAAATAAGATGGTACAAAGTATATAAACGAAAACAGCAAAAAAATATATATATGCAACAGCGGGGAAAAAAAAAATGCAGTGTTAATAACATACAAACACAGTGGGACGAAAAGTCAAGCACAGAATTTCTTAATGAGACACGCACACGCTGAGACAAAGACGAGATTGCAAAAGGTGTTTCTTGGGGAACGATACATAAAAATAAACTAATAACTGTGTGTGTGTGTGTGTGTGTGTGTGTGTGTGTGTGTGAGTGTAAGAAACAATATAGCAATTTGTGAATAAATCCCTAACACGTGACATTTAAAAGAGGAAAGACTTAATAGATTCCAAAATGTTTGACGGGATTCAGAACGGAAAGTGAAATAAAAAGAGGCGTCTTGGAAACGAAAGCAGACGAGGAGAATAAAGGAAGGGAGGGAGGGAGGGAGGTAGGAGGCGGAGGAGGCATAGAGGCAGTGGACTGGCGGTTTGCAGGAACTGGTGAAGAGGCAAGAGAAGAATTCAAGGAACGGAAAAAAAGAACAACAAACTGAGAATAGGACAAAGATGCCGAGTCATGACAAAAGACATGAAAGAAGCTGAAAGACAGAGAACGGAAAAAAATAGACGCAAGCAGAGAACTGTTTGTCGGTCTAAATACGAGAAAAGGAAAATATACTGGGCAGGGGGAAAAAAAAAAGCACTAAAAAGGACACAGCGTTGGCATGGTAAAGGTAACACTGCGGAAAAAATGAAAATATCTATCAGGAAGAAATCTGGTGAATATAAAAAATAAATAAAATCAAATAAATACATTAAATTGAAGGACCTGTGGAGCAAACACTGGTGAGAGATACAGAAAGAGTTATGAATAAAGATAAAGTAACAACAAATATTGATAGACCTGTTAAAATTAGATGAAGGTAAAGATGAAAGGTTCTCCAGACGCTGTACGTAATATGGACTACTGAAAACTACGGGTGGTTAGCAAAAGAGAGAGACTTCGACTATAAACATACGAGACAATAAAAAGAAAAAAATAAATAAATAATCCCGATGAAACACATACACCTTATTGGAAGAGGTAGCGGATGCATGAGCGAGAATACTAGCCAGTACCACACACCACACACCAGCTCAACAAAAGAGCAAAGAGTAAGAGAAGACACAATTGACTGATAACTGAAAGGAAGTAAAATGTGAAGGAAACAGAACTGAGCGGCCACGAGCAAGTGCGCGCCAGTGTTTGATATTTAAAAGAGCAGCGGAGCGGTTGATCAGTATAATGAGAGATGGTACTGAACGAGAACAAGAATGGGAGCTAGAATACTACAGTGGGCTGGAATAAAACTGAGTGGATCATACCTTATTTTTTCTCCGCTCTTGGTACGCTTGGAGAGGAGAGGAGGATGCTATTGTACACAGGCAAGGGACCGGATACAATCACAAGAGGATCTGCAACAATAGACGTTATAAGAATATGGGTACATGGAGAGGAATACTTGAACATCACTAAACGTACAGAATATATCAATAAAAGAAAACTAAAGTCAGAACACTGGTCGGACATCAAGAAATACAATACTGAGAAAACTGCCATCATCTAAGACACTTCCCTAGTTTTGGATAATGATTTTGTTCCGTTCTTTGGGAATCAGCATCTTGAATGGTCCTTTTTTTTCCTTCTTTTTGTAGTTCTTGGTCGAAGCCCCCACTTATATAGAAAAAAATCGAAGATCCTATTCTCAAAGGCTTTTGCGTCTGATCTCGACTGCTTTTAACAGCGTAGTGGAAGTGATTAGGGTTTTTAAGGGTGTATTCATGACTATTTTGGTAGTATAATAACAACTCTGCATCACCAATGAAAAAAATAATCCATGAGAACTTGATTAATCATCTGTGGCCTTTGAAAATAGTCCTTACAAGGGATCAAAGCTTTAGCAATGCAGGTTCTTCCGCAGTACTGTACATGATATAAAGAATGCAAAAAAAAAAAAAAAAAATACAACTGTGCGCAGGTGAAAAGATAAATACGTCAGCAAAAGCAACAATCTGAATCTGTATAAAAAGGAATCAAGTAAAAAAAAAAAAAAACGCTGAAAATTGCGCAGTTAGAGGAAGTAAAAAAAAAAAGATTACTGAAAAGAATACTTATAAAGATGTCTCTGAAAATTTAAGTACAGGAGGAAGGCGAAAGGCGAAGAGACGAAAGGTCGTACAAATCAAGCCGGATTTGGATCACAAGGACTAATGTGGCGAGGAAAGGGAATAACGAAGGAGGAACCGGAAGCAGTAAAGACTGAACGGGAGGAGCATGTAGCTGAGGTAATATTCAGAGGGAAGACCACGAGAGAGAGAGAGAGAGAGAGAGAGAGAGAGAGAGAGAGAGAGAGAGAGAGAGAGAGAGAGAGAGAGAGAGAGAGAGAGAGAAAATCCCTCCCTACGAACACACATATATACCAGAAGAGAACCAACACGTATGGCTTTGATAACAACACAGCTGACTCAAAGACCACAATGCAAATAGAAGCGACCTAAGCGAGTCACCGCACCCACAAAGCCCGTTAGGACAAAACACATCATTGGCGCCAAACACTTCATAACGAGATCAGGTCATTTGGGAATCAGGTCAACTCGTGTCCTTGAATAACTACATAGAGAGAATAGACACACACGAACACACGGCCACACTCAACACAAGTGCATAGTGAATATTCATACAAAACCGGGAAAATAAAAACACTCGCTAACGGAGATGAACAGTGACGGCAACTAAGGTAAATTCCTGCGTGCTAAATGATGCGCTGTCAGGTGTGTGCGTGCGCGTGTGCGGCGTTCTATTTGCTGAAAGGTCAAGTGATGACCTTACTTTGATAAACTGCAACGCTCTGTGACGGAAATGACAGCGGCGAAACTTGATAATGGTAATTTTGCAGCCGCATTACACGGGTCGGCGCGGCGCTGATCGACGCGTGCAATGATAAGTCGCGATGACCCTTCAGCCTCACGGGACGCGGCGCCGCTTTCTGTGCGAGAGAGAGAGAGAGAGAGAGAGAGAGAGAGAGAGAGAGAGAGAGAGAGAGAGAGAGAGAGAGATAGTGTGTGTGTGTGTGTGTGTGTGTGTGTGTGTGTGTGTGTGTGTGTGTGTGTGTGTGTGTGTGTGTGTGTGTGTGTGTGTGTGTGTGTGTGTGTGTGTGTGTGTGTGTGTGTGTGTGTGTGTGTTCATATGTTAAAAGTACATATTTCACTTATATTTCATTAAAAAAAAAATAACTTCCTTAAAGGTTAAATTTCAATTTTTCATCAAACAAGCAGCAAACACTGCTACATCATTTCGTCACCACACTTATATTCAAAGCAGAGTTAGGTTTAATCTGATTAACTTCATTCTCTTGACTGCAATTCAGTATTACACGTGAAGATGACAACACTAACTTTATTAACAGACACTCCAATATAAAAGAAATACACGAAAGGTTAAGAAAAATTTCCTCACAAACATCATGTCACCTGTTATCCCGTCACAAAGTCAAACGTCCTTTATATACATATCACGTTTATTTCACTCCCATCAGTCACACTCACATTTATCACTGTCTACATGCTAAAACAAACAAACAAAAGAGAAAGTCAGTGCGCATAGACTTCAAACCGAATTTGAGAGCAGTCCATTGCCTCAGTGCATTGCCTTTAAAGTCCATTTCAAAAGCACTCCTCCGCCTTCCTCTTCAATGCTTATTTCTCAGGAGAGTTCGAGACAGCCAATGAGTCTCCGCAGGAGAGTGAGAGGGACTTGTTTCGAGTGTGCGTGGGATGTGGCAGGAAAGAGTGGGCGTGAGAGAGAGTGTGCAGTAGGAGTATAGATATGCGTGGGAGGGAGTTAACGTCACAACACCAACACACACACACACACACAAACACACACACGACAAGCGCCACCGAAGAGATGACCTTTCACCGTTCATTAAATGCCATCCTTATTAACCAGCTAGAAATTACATGCGTTCTTTCCTTCTAAGAAAAAAAAAATCATTAGGCGCAGGAAGGTGATAAAAATGGGAAACAAACAAAGCAGAGCCGGAGATGAATGTGTGTGTGTGTGTGGGGGGGGGGGGAGGGACATGCCTTATTATATATAGAAAAAAACAAAACGAACACAAGATAGAAAATACTACACACCCTTCCCCTTCTTCTCCCTCACCGCCTCCACCACACACTAAACAGCCACGCTATTCGCTTCGTGCCTCGATCCACCATCTATAAAATGTGCAAAGTCTGATCAATACAAACACGAGTAAGGCCAGAATTACCAAACACTACGCCGGCCGATGATAAAACACCGCCACTTGCCTGCCCAGATGCGAAACAAGAACGATATTCACTAA
>NC_087192.1:5877500-5880000 GCF_035594125.1 Scylla paramamosain
CAAAGGAGTGCAAAGTTGGCTATATAGATAGATATAAGAATTTTATATAGAATGACTAAGATCAATTATATTCTTGAGGGACTGGCACTTTCATACCCATAAAAATAAAAGAGGGAGGATTTGATATAGAAGGATAAGGGATAAATGCACGAAAACAATATAACATGGGTAGTGTGTTGTTTAAGTCAGGTTAGGAAAACAAAGGTGTCCATATTTACAATCTGTATAGCGGATACGAAGATGACCTATACAGATAAAGAAGAGGATTTGATGTTAGAACGATGAGATAAATAAACGAGAACACAATGGAGGAACATACGAGTGGGTGTTGTCTGACTCCGGTTAACAAAATGAAACCTGTCTGCATTTATAATATGGAAAGCGAATACGAAGATGACCTACATAGATAAAGGGGAGGATCTGATGTTTGAAGGATAAGAGATAAATAAATAAAAACCCAACGCAGGAATATATTGGTTAAGTGCATTAGTCCAGGTAAGATGATCAAGATGCCTAGACTCTACAAAGGGAATACTATGCTGACTTTATCAATAAAAGAGGGATAAAGTGAAAGGGGATAAAAAGACAAGTTAGAAATATATTAGTTGAGTTCAGGTAAGAGGATAAGGTAAAGATGATGAAGGTAACAGGCACAATCTACAAAGGGAATAGGAAGAAAGCTCGGTAGGTAAAAAAAAAAAAGCTGCTCTATAAATTATAAGAAAAACAAAAACACACACACACACACGCACACACATACACAATAACAAAAAATAAATAAATAAAATAACGCAATAAGAGCATAATGTCGGATAAATACATTCGAAGTTTTAGGAGTTTAAACACAAAGAGCTCCATAGAAGAACGCTGGTTTACAGTGTGAGGTGTGGCGAGGATAGTGAATGCATGGAAGGGATTAATGAGAGAGTGAGTGAAGGAGGAATGCGAGTGTAGTGGGGTATTAAAGAATGGAACTATGCACGGAGAGGGCGTAGGGAAGAGAGAACGAGGTGACGAAGGGGATGCCGAGAAAAAAAGACGTTATGAAGGGAGAATAATGGAAAGAGGAAGAGTAAGGGAAGACGCGTGAGGGAGAGAAGAGAAGGAAGACAAAGAGTGCACGAGTATAGAGTCTTGCAAGATAAATGACATACGCTGAGATGGTGATGATGGTCGAGAGAGAGAGAGAGAGAGAGAGAGAGAGAGAGAGAGAGAGAGAGAGAGAGAGAGAGAGAGAGAGAGAGAGAGAGAGAATCCTAATACATATTCTGGAGCTTAAAACATTGGAGTAATACATCATTTAGGATTAACGAGGAAGTACCTTTAATTAAACATCATTAAACTACACCTACCACTACTACTACTACTACTACCACCACCACCACCACCACCACCACCAATACTAACAACCCCATTCTAACTAGCAAACACCTTTCCTACTTGCTAATAAAACGGTAACACTAATTCCACCGTACATAATTCCTCCCATTCTTTCTATATCCATAATAAGACAGACACTTGACAGTCTCGTATATACACAGACAAATCTTCCTCTCACTTCGCCACAAGCACGAACACAGCACAGCACAGCGCCACATCGCCAGTCTCAGGTATGGCGTCGCGGAATTCCTGACCTCCCTGCTGTCTGGATTTACATACACGTGTTTGTTTCTCAGACACGGAGAGTGACGGAAAGGAGTGAAAGGGAACGGTATTGAAGGGGAAGGTGGAGAAGGAGTAGGAGTAGGAGGAGAAGGAGGAGGAGGAGGAGGAGGAGGAGGAAGTGGATGATGACACGGATGATGACAACGGTGGAAAACTTGACATCCATCCCTTTATCATCCAGAATATTTGTTTATCTAATTAATAAATGCTTTGCCTCGCCTCTGTCTGCCTCGCCACCTTTGTAGTGAAACAAATAAACGTTTCTAGTTGTATTAATATATACGAGACGCATGCTCTCTCTCTCTCTCTCTCTCTCTCTCTCTCTCTCTCTCTCTCCTCTCTCTCTCTCTCTCTCTCTCTCTCCTCTCTCTTCTCTCTCTCTCTCTCTCTCTCTCTCTCTCTCTCTCTAATTCAGCTTGAATAATCAACTGAACATTGCCAGCAAGGACGAGGCCATCGACTTCTTGGACGCGAGCGATAATTTCCACGGAGGAACTGACTTGCTTCAGGACAAGGCAACGCATTACTTTCCCCTCCTGCCGCCTCGCCTCGCCCCGCTGCCCTCCCCTGAGCGATGACGGAAGGAAGCATCAAGTTAAAAACTATGTTCAGTGTTTCTTTTTTTTTCTTTTTATGTACGAAGGAGACTGGCTTAGGGCAACAAAAGAGAAGAATAAAAGGCACACTGATGGTGCTAGTCCCCGAAGGGAAAGCCGGAGAAAAGCAAGAAAACATATCAATTCCGTTTTACACCATTTGAAGGCGTGTGAATCAAGGCACTTCACGATAAAAGCACCGAATGAAAAGATAAGTGCAGTATTTTCTTAATTTGTAA
>NC_087192.1:5885000-5900000 GCF_035594125.1 Scylla paramamosain
TAAAGAAACACTATATATAAAATTCTTCTTTTTCTCTTCCTCCTCTTCCTTCCTTCCAGTTTTTCTATTTTTAAAGGAGGTGGAAAAAGCAACTAAGCGGATTTACACTGTTTTCTTTCTGTAGTTTTCGAGCACCATTAGTTAAAATCAGAAAATAACAATAAAAAAAGCATATATGAACTTATACTAAACCATACCTACTCGTAAAATATTTAACATAAGCTCATATATACTGAGACGCTTATCTGGACTCCACTGTGCTGGCAGATAAAATAAAACAAAATAAAGCAAAAGGTATTGTAAAAATAACCACCTTACGTAAATGCCGCTATATATATCCACCCATACAACACTCTCAGCCAAGACCTTCAGGCACGGTGGAATCAATACCCTGTCGAGCACCAGGGAAGGGTAGGAGTTCAAGTAATTGAATAAGAAAGTAGGAGGAGGAGACTCCGTTGAAATCTTAAAGAAAGTACCAGCCTCAGCCATCCACAGAGGGGCGGGAGGGTCCGGCTCTTGGCTTCACACTCTAATTATTACCTGCGCGTCCTCAGCGGCATGTGTGGGTCTCAGGTGAGGCCTTCAAGCGTCTCATTAACCTACATACTTCTTCTCTTGTGGTGTAAGAGACATAAAGTCGCCCCGCCGCTTTCTACAAAGGTATTTTTAGCCTTATGTTTTGTTGGAGGAATGTTGGTTGGCAGTGTTCTCGTTCTTGTGCTCGATCTCGCTCTCTGCTGCTACTCAAGACAAGAAAAACTATACGAAGGACTGAAGGTAAATCGAAACAAGGAGAGTCCATGTGTGTCTGTGTGTGTGTGTGTGTGTGTGTGTGTGTGTGTGTGTGTGTGTTTCAAGGCTGGAATTGTTCTCGTAGTATTAGGAACATGGTGTGGACTACTGTTACTATTAGGTGTTGGTGTATTATTTAGTATGTTGAAGTAATTATTTATGTAGTATGTAATATGAATAAGTATGTACTTGTATTCTATGGTCAATAAACTATGCATCTATCTTCCTATCTGTCTATCTGTTGATCAATCTATGAGTATTTATCTAAACTGGGCGTGCGTGTGTGTGTGTGTGTGTGTGTGTGTGTGTGTGTGTGTTTGTCTAGCCTGGCGACCAGACAGGCACACGCTCACATTTACGAGCCCATTATCGCCTTAAGTGCCTCAGTCGTGTCTGGATCCATATTCTAGAAACAGGATCGTGAAAAATTCAGGGCGTGTGATTAACTGGTTCCGCCTCAAGTCTGCCTGCCTCCATTGCCCAAGTCTCCGGGGCTGAATATGTAAAAAATGACACGGAATATCCATGAAATAAAATATCCTCGACGGGGGAAGAAAGTTTTGAGGCGAATTTAGGCGAGAACTGCAGCAGGGAGGGAAGTGCGGCAAGGCGACGCAGGAAATCGGCAGAACTCAAATGCATGAAAGGAAATGTGTGAATAAATAATATTGCTACATCTCTTGATAGGAAAAAATAAATAAATGCGTATATAAAAGAATGAAAGAAATCTCAAATGCACGAAAGGAAATGTGAATAAGTAATAGGGAGGCAAAAATGCGTTTTTAGAATAATGAAAGAAATGTCAAATGTTATAAAGTAACTGTAAATATATATAAAAAAAACTCAATATATATAAAAAAATAATAATCATTACGGAAATGTGAATAAGTAACATCGCTACGTTTCTTGTTAGAAAAATGTGAATATGAAAAAAAAAATATATATAAAAGGAAAAATGTAAATATATGAATGATTAATACGACGACGTCCATTAATAATAACTGAAAGAAATATTAACTATGCCAAAGAATGAGAGAAATAATTATTAGCTCTTAACCTTATCCTTCCCATTCTAATCCTTTAATTCCATCGTTTCTTTCTTTTCCTTCTTCGATTTTCAGCATTACTCCTTATCTTTTATATCCTCTTTCTCCACTTCCTCCAATTAAAAAGATATCATTAATTTTTCACTCGATAAGGATCATCGAATGTCTCATTTTTGGTTTCATAATTGATTTTCCAGTAATTTCAATTCACGGAAGTAGTTAAGGTCGTGAAATGCGATGACACGTGCATACAGGTGGGTAGGTATTAATGCAGAGTGCGTCACGTGTAGACCTCACATTATCTAAGACCTCCTCTTATCTCATGTTCAATCTACATTCCCTTGCTTTCCCCGCCATCACCACTACCACCACTACAACTAGTTCTATTAATTCCCCTATTCTTCATCTCTTGCTATAATTACAATCACTACTACTCACAGAACCCTCGTTTATTTTTACTAATCCTACTCTTATTTCTCTCGAGCATATTTACAGTAGCTGGAGTCATTTCAGCCTGATGTTTCGGAATTCCCTCATTGATACGCCACGCTCCCACAATAAATAAAAATAAATGAATAAAAAAAAAGCACTCGCGGCATAATTGACTGGCACGCTGCCTTAAGATTCCGTCCAGGTCTGTGATCCAGTGATGACTTTTTTCGTACCCTGGCGAGGAGGAGGACAATGACGATGATGACAAAGACAATGACAAGAACGACGTGGTGAAAGGACAATGAAAGGGATGAGAAGAAAGGAAACTAAGACAAAGATAACCAGGAAAAGAAAACAGAGGAGGAGGAGGAGGAGGTCAAAGGCGACGACAACAAGAGAAAACTAATGTAAAAAATACAAAAGGAGGAAACAGAGCAACATACATCTTTTATAACTTCCTGACTGTGTGTGCTCTTTTCCTGCTCTTCATTATTTCCTTTCCCGACAGCAATAACAACCGCCGAGGCCTCGAAAAGCTGCTGAAATCATACCACAATACATCACAGACCCCCGCTGACAAGAGGACGTGCTTTTCTGATACGCATTTAAGTGTGTTTGCGGGCAGGGCAGGGAAGGCAACAGGGGGGAGAGAAAAATAGGGGTGAGAATGGAAACGAAGAAATGTGAAGAGGAAAGAGATGATATATGAGATAAAAAAAAAAAAAAGCACGTGAAATAGAAAGTCAAAGATAAAAAGGTGAATGGGTAAGAAAATCATTAAAAAAAATACGAATATGACATTAAAGTAGACGGTGAAGATGTAAACAAATAGAAAACGTGTTAAAAATAAAGTTACGAGAGACAAAAGTACAAATGAAGTCGAGACGTTAGTAAACAGAGAGAGAGAGAGAGAGAGAGAGAGAGAGAGAGAGAGAGAGAGAGAGAGAGAGAGAGAGAGAGAGAGAGAGAGAGAGAGAGAGAGAAAGGCACTTAGGAGCAGGGAACGGTAATGACATCCCAGGTGAGAGTCCGGAGCTAGTATATAATTATGATGCCTAATGAGATTTGCAGCCACTCTTACGATTTAAAGCTGCCCTCTGTGCCATGTTAGAGAGAGAGAGAGAGAGAGAGAGAGAGAGAGAGAGAGAGAGAGAGAGAGAGAGAGAGAGAGAGAGAGAGAGAGAGAGAGAGAGAGAGAAATACGCTGGCAAACAAAGACAGACAGACAGACAGAGAAAGAGAAAAAAAGACAAAAAGCACGAGAGACTAAGAGGAACAGTGATACGATAAACGAAAACAGGCAAAATATAGCAGTCATAGATAACAAAAATACAGACGCAAGGAATAAAAACCACAAGAAATAACAGAACAAGGAGGAGAGATCAAGAAGGATACATTACACAAACAAGCGGCGCGCCACAGCATAGGAAGCAGCCGTTCTTCTCTGTCGCAGTGTATTGTGGGTGAGAATAACAATTTTTCACCAGCAGAAGAGAGCGACACGAATACTCACTGACGAAGACACGTGTGTGTGTGTGTGTGTGTGTGTGTGTGTGTGTGTGTGTGTGTGTGTGTGTGTGTGTGTGTGTGTGTGTGTGTGTGTGTGTGTGTGTGTGCTTGCACGGAAACCTCACCTTTGTATTATGAACGTCCTTTCACAGAGAAAATAAAAGGTGCACACACACACACACACACACACACACACACACACACACACACACACACACACAGAGAGAGAGAGAGAGAGAGAGAGAGAGAGAGAGAGAGAGAGAGAGAGAGAGAGAGAGAGAGAGAACGTCCAACACCTAACACACACACACACACACACACAGAGAGAGAGAGAGAGAGAGAGAGAGAGAGAGAGAGAGAGAGAGAACGTCCAACACCTAACACAGATTGGTCTTGTGTACTGTTAAGAGAGAATGACAAGGACAGAGAGAGAGAGAGAGAGAGAGAGAGAGAGAGAGAGAGAGAGAGAGAGAGAGAGAGAGAGAGAGAGAGAGAGAGAGAGAGAGAGAGAGGAAATATAACAAAAGCTATGAAAAAATTAATAGAAAAGAAAATGATGAAGTGGAGAAGGAGATGAAGGAATGAAAAATAAATGCAGAAGTGTGGAGAGGATATGGAAGGAGTGGTAGAAGGCATGGAATAAGAACATAGAGGAATGGAAGGAGGTGAGAGAAGCAAAAGAGGGAGATAAATGAAAAAATAAATAAATTAAGGAATTAATGGAAGAGAAACGTAGATAAGGTGTGGAGAGGATGTGGAGAGGAAGTCAGAGAAGTGGAGATGGGAGGAAAGTAGGGAAGTGAGAGAAGCGAAAAAAAAAAAGAAATGGATGGAAAATTATAAAGGAATTAACGAAGAGAGGTACAAGAATGTGGAAAGAAAGTGAGAGAAGTCATGGATGTGAGGAATGAAGATGAGAAAAGTGAAAATAAACTGACAGCTAAATCGCGAGGTGACCAAGTTAGGAATTATGGCAGATGAGGAAGAGGGAGGGTGTGGGAGCGTGTCAGGTGTGCTGGGTAATGCAGGTGTGTCGTGACGTGTCTCCAGGAAGTGTAGAGATGTGTGGCTCAAACTTCACGAGTGTAGCTTGTCTCACCTGCCGCGCCAAGGCTAATTAGTGAGGGGCTCAGGGTGGTGGTGGTGGTGGTGGTGGTGGTGGTGGTGGTGGTGGTGGTTCTCTCATGTTTAAAAGAATTAGAAATCCTTTTAAGCATTTTTATAATATCATCTGTTTATTTTATTAGTGAGGTGTTCGTCGTGCTGGTGGTGGTGGTGGTGGTGGTGATGGTGTGGTTCTCTCATGTTTAAAAATGGATCAAAAGTTATTTTCTGCATGCTTATAATATTTTTGAGACCTTTACTTTTATTTACTTATTTTATCGCCGCGTCCGTGTTTCTTAAGTTTGTATTTATGCAGTTGGGTTTCGTTCATCATTTGCATTCCGAGTGTGTATTTTTCATTACCTTCATAAGTAATGTACGACCATTGAGCAAAATGTTCAGTGATCTCTAATCGCCACACTGCATTATAGATTTCTTTGATGAGAAAGTCAAGGCATTTTCCACTTCGGTTAAATAAATGAATCAAACTGAATATAAACTAAAGACTGTGTAATGGAATAGATTAAGCATATAAATTGCTAATGTCACAAGAAAGTATATAGAAATATTTCTAAATCCTATAATCAGTGAATTTCACGAGACGTACTTAGAGGAAATATTACAAAATCTGCAAATACATAGCTGAGAGATTAGCATGTGAAGCGCTGATTAAATTTAAGGACGTGGTTAAGACACGAAGACGCCAAACAAGAGGGCAAGAACGTTTGTCAGTGTGAAGGAAAACAGAACAACAACCGAAACGATCGCAAAGGAAAGAGAGGAAATTTAAATAGCTGAAATTATCACAGACGGTAGAAGAAATTTTCAATGATGCGGTGGTGTGAAGATTCTTGTCTTGATAACTGGAATTAAGTGATACTTCATATTGCCGTAAGTATGAGTTTAGTCTGTCAGTCTCCTCGCATTGCATTCACCCTAAGGACTATATCTTTAAATGTTTCAGCGTCTTGCCTCTGATAATTCTGAACAGATTATAGTGGAAGATATTAGGACTTGAGATTGTTTCCATGATTCTAGTGACAATCTAATAAGGATTCTACACCAATAATCAAAGAAAACTGGCTGTATTTAGGTTATGGGAGTTTTCAAGATTATTTCTGGATTCTAATGACAATTTAAAGATAATATAGCACTATTAATGAGGAAATTATTCTCATGACTCCAATGATATTCCAACAAGGATTCTGAATTATCAACGGGAAAATATCGTGCGAAACAGACTACACAACCCAATGGCCTTCGAAAATGGTATTCATTGTCAGAGTCCAAAACACTTAAGAACACAAAGCCTTCACTGATAACCAACCCAGCAACACCGACACCCGACCATCAACACCAAGCGGTACTTCTTTGGTATGTCTTGCCTTCAATATTTTATCCAATTCTCCCACTCCCTCTGTTGTCAAATATACAAAACTATATGCAAACGTAAAAGGTAGATAAAACCTCTACACAAGGCAGTTCCTGTATAATAACATTGGGTCCACCTGTCGTCCCTGTCCAGCTATCTTCCCGGTCTATAAACGAGGCTAATCTTTCTCAAGGCTCCCTATTGACTAACAATCTGCCATTGGTCAACCCTGCAATCACTCTCCCGCTTGGCTCTTCCCTCTCATCCACCCGCACGAACCAACACACCTGTCCCCCACCCCGCACGCACCGTAACCTGTAGCCTTTACTAAATTACAATAAACAACAACACATACGCATTACACAATACCTTGATTTTAATTGCAACCGCTGACCGACCGACCGCGTAATTTACTACTGTTAAAAATTGTGTTGTGGATAAGCATTAATGAGAAGGGAGATACAGCCCCTACCTGTTGCCCCCCGTCCCTTCTCTCCTCAATACCTGGCAGGCCCAAGCACCGGCGCGCCCCTGGTTCACCGTCACCGGGATAAAAGGAAGCGGTAAACAATTCAGGCGGGATTAATACTCGTGTAATTGTACATGGTGCTGACAACGCCGCTCTTCCTCCCACGGTAATGAGCTGTGTGTGTGTGTGTGTGTGTGTGTGTGTGTGTATGTGTGTCAGTCTGTTTTTCTGTAGTGGCGTTTCATTTTGTTTATTCTGTAAAGTGTTTTGTATATAGTGTTTATACGTGTTGCAAATCAGGCATCTCGTCACAAAATGCCTTAAATACCAAGAGTTTACAAGGAAGTTTTCCCAACCACCTTTCTAGTTTACTGAGTTGAGGGAAATATTTCTCATTTCTGGTTTTATTTATTTATTTATTTATTTATTCTATTTTTTTTTTTTTTTTTTTTGGCGGGGAATAGCAAGTTAATGATCTTTTCTTTCATCTGTTTAGTTCCCTCAGCTTTCCATTTTCACACAAAACAAAATACCATGTAAATATAGAAAGTTTACGTTATTTCATACCTTTCTTGTACACCTCTGGAAAAAAAAAAGTTTCCTTCATTTGTTTGGAGGAAAGGACATGACACCCAGAAACACCAATGCAGCCTCTCTCTTTTCCTCTTTACCAGTGCTCCCTTGGCTAGATTGTTTAACCCTACAGAAAGAAAGAGATAAATACTATATATCTGTGTACATCTGACTATTTTCTCCGTATTCTGTTGTATGTAAAATATAAAAGGTAATTTCTACGTTTACTGTCCCATAAAGAAACCGACTGAAACACACACACACTCTCTCTCTCTCTCTCTCTCTCTCTCTCTCTCTCTCTCTCTCTCTCTCTCTCTCTCTCTCTCTCTCTCTCTCTGCTCATTATGGCGAGAGAAAAAACGGCGATGTCAGCTACGCGAACAATTATTAATCCTGCTCCTATTATTAACTGTTGTTGTCTGTGTGTTTCCCAGTCTTTCTTTCTTTCTTTTTTTCTTCTTTTACTTCGCACGTCAAAGGCTTCGCTCTCTTTGATGTAAGTTCTGAAAAAAAAAAACGAGAGAGAGAGAGAGAGAGAGAGAGAGAGAGAGAGAGAGAGAGAGAGAGAGAGAGAGAGAGAGAGAGAGAGAGAGATATGGCCTTTGTCTGTTTCTTTAGTTATACAATAAATCAAGTCATAGTAGAATTTCTACAACAGCAACTAAAACCAACAGCTACTTCTTCTATTACCATTACCATTAACAACTAACAAGATAACAAGCATCACTATGTAAATCTTGCCACTCTCAGCTTAGTATTAAACCATTCTTATAAAACCACAAATACATTTTCTTTCCTTCCTTCCTCTTCCACGATCCTGGACAATGCTGAGCTGACAAACGTAAATACATTGACAGCAGGATGAATGAATAAACGCGAGTGTCAACACCTTGTCAGGAACTGTGCAAGACTGAGCAGGCAAATCGGTAGTTGGTGGCTGTGAAAGTTTCATGGAGCAGTATGTCAGCAGTTCACAGGACGAGCAGCAGTATGTCACCAGTGCATAGAACAATAACGAAATGTCGACGTACAGGCTTTGTAATACGTAAGAGGTTACCTTCTCACTCTTCACCTTAAAGCCACTTCTCTTTTACCTTCAAGTCTTTGTGGAGACACGTGTGTGTATTTCTTGCCTAATAAATATAGTAAAAGTTTTGAGGGTTGATCCACGTTACCTATGATTACTGGGACAGATGTTTGTATTGATAAAGTGCAGGAAAAGTTTTGAGTTATATGAGTTATGCTACCTATCGTGTCAGTCTCCTATCACCACCCTGTCAAGTGTGATGGAAGGGACATGTTCACGTCAGACGGCTCTTCACCATCATGAACCGTCACTTATCATTTCATTTGAGTCGATTTATGAGAAGGTAAGCTTTGAGCTGACGAGACTGTGCCGACTTAAACTGCTGTGGAGATGTTACCAACACTGGATAACAACATTGGATAGTTACTAGTCAAACAGTGAATGTAAAGAAAAGTTTGTATCCGAGGAGCTTTTTTTTCTATTTGATGTTATGGATGAAAAATTCAAGTTTAATTCATGAACGTAAAGAATTTTTATGGTATGACAGGCAGGAGATGCAGTGAACCTTTAAGCTTACAATGTGTAATCTACCACAGCTGGAGTTACAAACCGGAAAACTGATATATAATAATTCTAAAAGAGACACCAAATCATTAATCAAATCACTGTTGTCTTTCAGCACATATGTATGGTGTATAACTACCGTATCTATTGATTTATACACCGATAATATCAACAGTAAAACTAGTATGGGAGAAACTGACAATAACGGAAATGTGGACACTCTACCATCCTTTTGTATGCGAGAGGTCTGCTCTAGCGAACTGCCAAGTTAAGGAACCAAACTAGGACCATTAACGATATTTTTTTATTTCTCATTTATATTTTTAGTGGCGCTCCCTCCTTGTCAGTTTTACAATTCACAGCCACTCAGTTTAAGTTCCATGGAGTTTATATTCGAATGTTGATTTATCAACATTTAACACTTGTAATACCTGACACGAAATCCGCAGAAGTAAAAGCATTAGGACTCCACTTTCAACATACCCACTTTCAATTCATTTACATATTTTAGAAACGGGTTCACACACACACACACACACACACACACACACACACACACACACACACACACACACACACACACACACCATGTGACCCCTCCTCCACTCCCTCACCCCCACTAATGGACGGGGCCCAACCACAGCACACCACTCAGAACAGACGCCCCGCCAGTGTTATGGGGAAAGTTCCTGCTGCACAAAATTACCGAACGTCAAACACACACACACACACACACACACACAGTGAGAGAGAGAGAGAGAGAGAGAGAGAGAGAGAGAGAGAGAGAGAGAGAGAGAGAGAGAGAGAGAGAGAGAGAGAGAGAGAGAGAGAGAGAGAGAGAGAGAATGACAAAATACAATAGCGAGTCATAATAATCTACACACGAAAGGTGCAGACAACTGAATAGAAAACGGAGTTGAGAGTATGCGTGAGGCAGCGAAGGGCAGACTCTATTGAAGCTTACAGTATAGTTATAGCACGAGAGCTAAGGAATTATGTACTAAGACTCGTTCCAAAAAATAAATAAATAAATAAATAAATACAAAAACATACTAAAAAATACTAAAAAGAAGATGAAAAGTACGAGTCAACTGAAAACATGGAGGAATGAAATGTGGACAGCATTATATACACTGAATGAGACCAAATGCAATGAAAGTTGATACAAAAACATTTTATATATCTAGAAATGGAAAACGAATAAAATTAATGATACACTCAATGAAACAGAGCATGAGAAAACGTTTGCGTCACCTGAAACACAGAAGATGAGAAAGATAGAGTAGATGAGAGACCAAAATCATAAACCAGACCAATAAAAACAATAAAGGGTCTGCTATCGTAAGCTGATACCCTCTCCGTACAGCAACAGGAGATGAGCGGAGTGTGCCAGAACTAGGATGCAGCAGAAAGAGTGAGATTCCTTAGTCTTAGCCGAGTTGAAGGAGAAATGGGAGTCGAAACAAAGGAAGAGAACGTAAAGGGTAAAAGTCTGAAATTGGGAGAAAGGAATGATACAAGAGATAACGAATATGCAAAAGAAAAAAAGAAAAATCCTATGATGGTATAGCAAAGAAAAAAAAAAGAACAAGGAGATACGAGGATACGAGAGAGTACAGGCACTGTAAAACATTACGAAAAATACAACAACAAGGAGATAAAACAAAGCAAGAGTATTGTATAAAGCAAAACGAAGGAAGAAAAAACAAGTTTGAGAACTAAAAAAAAAAAAAAAAGGGAAAAGCTACCAACGAAAAATGGGACAGAAAAAGAGAGAAAGAGATAAAAGAGGAAAGAGTATGTAGGTCAGAAAGCAAAGAAGAGAACCCCAACGGAATGAAGAGAGGGAGCAGCACTGTCGGCTGTAACTAATGCCTCAATTTTTCTGCTGGCGGGAATGAAAAGCAGCCAGAATCAGGTGACAAAAAAAGTTAACATAGATTCACCAATTCCATCAAACTTCTGGAATTGAATCAAATACAACGACAGATCAATAGATATGTCAGAGAGAGAGAGAGAGAGAGAGAGAGAGAGAGAGAGAGAGAGAGAGAGAGAGAGAGAGAGAGAGAGAGAGAGAGAGAGAGAGAGAGAGAGAGAGAGAGAATATTAAGCAAAAGAAATAAAGTGAGGGGAAAAATGCTGTGAGAGAGGAAAACAAAGCATACTGAAGAGACAAAGGGAAGACACGCAGCAGCAGCAGGAGCAGCAGCAGCAGCAGCAGCGAGAGCAGGGCGCCGCTACACGCTACATAGCAGAAGGGCACGCCACGGAAGATAAAGGGAGAAGGGGATGAGCCGTACAGAGGGGAACGCTGGTGATGGGAGTCTGAGAGAGAGAGAGAGAGAGAGAGAGAGAGAGAGAGAGAGAGAGAGAGAGAGAGAGAGAGAGAGAGAGAGAGAGAGAGAGAGAGAGAGAGAGAGAGAGAGAGAGAGAGAGAGAGAGAGAGAGAGAGTGAGTTTATAGTTGTTTTCGTTACGGGGCACGATAAATAAATATGACAAGTTTGTGATACATATAAATTGAAAATATGAAATGCACGATTTATGAAAGCTAACTAACGAGTTTTAAAAGGTAAAATGCACACGCCATGAAGAGCGGCAGTAGCAACAGTAGCAGAGGTATTGGCAGCACCAGCAGTAGTTCAATTCAATTCAATTCAATATTCTTTATTCACACAAGATGTGTACACAAACTAAAATACATACTAAAACTAAAAGAAAGAAAAACATTTCATTTAATTATTAAAAAAAAAGACATAAATTTATACTAAATTAGACAATATCATACTGAATCCGACGTCACTCGGTGCACAAAGCATCAATCAACATCTTAGTTTCCCTTACATCTAAGATTGTGGTATCACATCTATCCCTCATCAAACACAATTCACGAATTTGTGCACCAGTCCGTGCAAGTTCGTACTGGTCACACTGCAGCTGCGTCCAAACCTTATTGATGTCTCCAATATTCATATTAAATTTGTATGAAAGATATCTTACATTACTGCCCATTATTGAATGTCTTCCATAAACCCCCATTCTTCCTATTGTTCTTATAACCATATTGTCTGATGTTAATATTTGGTTTATAAAAGCAATCTCCCGTTTTGCGAACCACATTTCTGGGGGCATAACATTAGCAATGTGAGGAAGCAGACTACAGTGTGTGGTCCAGGGCAGCTTCCACACTCGACGCACTGCAACCCTCCACGCTCGGTACACCGCTTCCATGCTACCATCACACACATTTAAAAGTTGACTACCATAAAAACTAGAACAATATTTAAAAAACAAAGTATTTCTTACATGTGACAGTCCACCCTTAAAACGGGATAAAAATGAATTACATTGTCGATAAAAATCAGTCACACATTTAGAAGTATCACATTTAAAAATATTTCTTCCTAAAACATTTCCCAGGTGTACAATTTCCTCCATAATATCAATAGTTTTACCATTAATTTCTACATTAGGAATTATATTACTTCTTTTATTACCGTGGAAAACTATTAATTTGCTTTTCTTTTCGTTATACACAATGTCATATCTCGATGCATAATCTACACAGATGCTTATCATCTTCTTGAGAGCAAAAAACACTTGGTGCTAGACCTTTTAGGTCATCAGCAAACCCGAAGGCTCCTGCATAGGTGCCACCCATGTAGCAGCCAACGCCAGAGTCTCGCAATTCCGTGAGTAACCCGTCTACATAAACACAATACAGTATAGGAGAGATCACACCACCTTGTTTGACTCCATTACTCACTTCAAATGTACTAGACAGTAAGTCATTCCATCTTACGCTTAGTTTTTGATTTACGTACATGTTTAACAATAATCTACATATAAGAGGACATACATTACGTTTCAATAGAATATCAAATAATTTGCAATAATTAACTCTGTCGAAAGCCTTGCTTGCATCTAAAGTAAACCCATAAACAGTTGTACCTTTAGATACATAATAAGACACAGTTTCTCTCACCATTGCTGTACACATAGTAGAGGATGTTCCTTCTTTGAACCCAAACTGCAAATCATTGGTCAATAGTTTATCCCTTTCTCTCATCAATACAATATTATCCAGTATTTTACTCATTTAAACTACTAAGAGTAATCGCTCTGTAATTTTCACTGGTATTAAGATTTGCCCAACGACCTTTAGGAAGCGGTATCATAACCCCTTTCATCATGCTGTGGGGAGAGAAACCGTGCCTCAACATGGCTGAAAACAGTACAGACAAGTGTCCGTATAACACATCACCAGCATGTATGAGATGGTCAGACATCAGGTCACCCTCACCTTCTCCCTTTCCAGGCCTCACTCTCCGCAGTGCTTGACGCACCTCATCAGGCGTAATCAAGAGTATACTTTCATTACTATTTTTCTGACAAGAAATTACACTGTTGATGGCAGATTTTAAGCTATCCATCTCATTTGTATCGTATGAGGTACTGTTGTAAAGCTCTTCAAACTTTCCTTTAAATAAATCAGCTATATCTTTAGGACAATGTTTTCCATCAACTGCCTTAGGCGTTTTTTTCTTCTGTTTTCCCTTGTTTCTTACAGATCTCCAAAACTGTCTACCAGAAGCACTAGCCTGCAAACTCTCAGCTAATTTCTCTGTAGTTATTAACTCTTCTTGCTTTATAACCATCTTGCGTGCTTGGTGATAACATTTACGTGTTGTACGGCGTATTTCGGCAATGAGACCTTGCTGAGGTCGTTCACTGTCTACCCATAACCTGTGCCAAAACAAAGCAGTGCGAAAATAACCCTCAACACAATCATTCCAGCCTGGCACAATTTTCTTAACTCTCCCACAATTTGTCCTTGGTATACACTCTTTACTTGCCTTTATAAGTGCATTGGTGATATGATCATAAAATGCTGCTATTTCCATTTCATGCTGGGTGCACATATTATTTCTACACATTAACATATCTTCCGGTAGGGGAACATTTAACAGATATCCAGTGACTAACTCTTTTATACCTTAATATATCCTCAGTATTTGCCTTATGCCAACATATGCGCTCGAAGGTCTCATGCTCAATATTTTCCACATTATAAGAAATAGTAACATCTAAAACACACTTTATAGCTATATGGTCTGATGGATTGTTTACAGAATCAATAGTAGTATAAGTCTGAAGGAAGTTAGATATATTGTCTGATATCAAAAAATGATCTATCAGGGATTTAAAATTATTTCCTTTACTGCAATAAAGTATAAGCAACTGTGGATAAGGCATCATTATCACAACGATAAAACCTGTACTCATCGATAAATTTAACAAAGGCCCGTGTCTGGGGCGTAACACGGCTAAAATCAGTATTAAAATCACCACCTACTAATATAAAATCTATATCATTACTAAGACTAAGAACTGCTATATCACTCAGTATATTTACATATTCATTCACATTTTGGTCACTTCTTTGATCATCACAGGGCATATATACACATATCACCAAACCCGTTTGTTCTGGTAAATGAACTCGAACAGCACACAATCGTTTGGATTCATAAGGTACAGGAGTGACACGAAACCGCTTGGAGTCACGCCACAGGATGGCTGCTCCGCCGTGCGGCCTACCCCGCACCAGCCGACCCTCCTCCATGGCGCTGACCCCATGCACATTCACACCCTCACCCACTCCATAAAACCAATCAAGCTGACTCATAAACAAACCATGCTCCTGGATTAAAAAAAAATCACTTTGATTATAAAGCTCACTTAGGAACGGTGCCCTTAAATCATCTGCATATTCACAATTATATGAAACACACGTTAAATTTCTACTGTCTTCCATTTTCATGAAATTGTACAAAAACATTAATTCCTATTTCTCCACTTTTCAACACAAACGCCTTGAGGCCAAATATCAGGTGACAACACTTTAATTTTGTCTCCCACAGAAACTGATAGCTTATATGATTTAAATATGGAATGTTCATTAGATACTAACTGCAATTCAAAATCATTAATTCCCTTGTCTCTTATATAATCCTTTATAACCTGATCATCAGTGTTACTCACAACTCGCGAGAGAAAAAAATCCCTCCTTGGGGGTGGCGCGCCACCCCCAAGTAAGTGTTTGGTTT
>NC_087192.1:5905000-5912500 GCF_035594125.1 Scylla paramamosain
CTCTCCCTTCCTCAAACCCTATTTCCTTTCCTCCTTCCCTCACTTTTTTTTCCTCTCGGTCACTCTACCTCTCCCTCGCTCTCTCACTTCCCCACTTCCTTCATGACCACCTTCCCCGCAGGACGAATGGCGTTGTTAATCCTGGGACGCATGCCTATTCTTTTTTTGTCTCCCCGATTGAGGTCAGCTGGAATTAGTAGTGGTGGTGGTGGTGGTGGTTGGTGGGTGTCGTTTTCTTTGATTTGCTTCTAGGTAGGTAATTTTTTTAGGGGGTAATAATTTTATTTGTGAAAGTGGTGGTGGTGGTGAAAATTTGTGAAGTATTATTTTTCTTTTTTTTTTGTGATGTGGTTAGTTATAATTAATCTCTCTCTCTCTCTCTCTCTCTCTCTCTCTCTCTCTCTCTCTCTCTCTCTCTCTCTCTCTCTCTCTCTCTCTCTCTCTCTCCGCCACACGTGCTCCGATCACGTTCCTCACAAACCCTCACGAAGCCTGAAGTGTTTATGACGCTCCTCCGCCAGACACTTTGTACTTGCTCCTCATGCATGTCAGCCCGCTGCTACTGACCACACACACACACACACACACACACACACACACCAACTCTTACTACTTTTATTCCCAGCACAATATCAGCGTCAAATCATCAACAATCTTTACATTTACAATCACCGGGCACTGTTTTGAAATCCCTGTGTATTGGATGAAATCGCTCCCCTCGTCAGCGTAAATCCCCGGTATTCCAGGTGGCCTTAAAAAAAAAAAAAAAAAAAAAAGGAGAGATAAAGTATTGGCATGCCACATCCATCAAGAGTGGCGATGGGTGCAGACAGAACCGGAATGCTCGCACACTCAGAGAGGGGTCATTACGCCGCCCCGGCCACGCTGCCACCGCTACATATTCGTACACGCAGCACCTCACCACATTTTTCCTCGCCTCGTAAAGCTGCCGTGAAAAATGTGCGGCGGACACTTTCTTTTTTCCCTCGTGATACTATTTAGTTTGAACGTCTCCCACGACTATGTACTATTGCTATTATTGATGGCATTGGTAATATTACTAGTGGTATTGCTGCTGCTGCTGCTGCTGCTGTTGTGGTTACTACTACTACTACTACTACTATTATTGGTGGAGGCGGTTTTTATTTTTGTTGCAGTAGTAGTAGTAGTAGTAGTAGTAGTAGTAGTAGTAGTAAAAAAAAAGTTACCTATGCTGTATGCTGATAATAAATTTTTGAACAAACAATAACAGCAACAACAATAACAAAAACAATAACAACAGGAACAACAAAAATACCACTACAACACACGCTGCTTTAATACTGAGTGACGCAACTCCACGTAAACTAACACGCACATATTAATCACGCAATTCATTTTCTTGCAGCGGAAAATCTGATATACGTATCTGGAAAAAAGTCAAGTTTCCCGCCTACATAAAGAACATAAATACGTTTCGCCAACAAGGATGTGATTTATCAGATTGGAAGAATGACGTATTAGTGTGAGGGAACGAAAACTCCTGCACATAACACAATAAATCTGCTCTGAATTTCAAGGATGACTGACTTCCCTGTGTGTGTGTGTGTGTGTGTGTGTGTGTGTGTGTGTGTGTGTGTGTGTGTGTGTGTTTTATTTTCCTCTGACATTCGTAATAATTCCTCTAAAGACATCAAAACCTGAACATCCTTGCTCTCTTCACACACACACACACACACACAAACACACATTCTGGTCTGGCGAGCAAATTGGTTCGCGACGTCAAGGTCTGAACAGCTCAAAGCCACGACGCTCTTCTGAAACCGATAATCCGCTCAAGGCTCACGATATCCTTTCTTGCTTACTTTCCCTCCTCCGCCTTGAATGTCAGAGTTACACGGAGCATAAATCTGATAATCTCTTTCAGACTCGCTTTCTCACTCCCCCCACACAGCCAGCCTCAGCAGCCAATGACGGACAGCGCCTGGCCTGCGGGTTGCCACTGCGCTGCGCTCTTGAGTGACGTTACACAGAACCTGGCACATCAGTGAGCCAGTGGACTTAGGCAGCTCTTAGTCAGACACACCCGATGCGCTTCTCCCGTTTGACTAAATATAGATAGTCTAGTGTTATTCCAACTATTCCCTGTAAAAGAAGGAACATCACGAGGAATCCACTTGCAGGAAAAGCGTTCAATTGTTATGTATCTATCTGTACTATGTATTTTATTCAGCGAAGGATTTATGTATCTTACATTATGATACCGTTCTTCAAAGATGCCTTAAACTTTAAGCACGCGTAGGTATACATGCAGCTCTTCAACAAACTGGACTCTGTAACATTTTAACCAAGACACTAGCGCTTAAGTTACACCAACTTACAGATTTTCCTTTTTCAGATTCTGAATATGACTCGAATATGATCCAAGTCAATGGCTCGTTAAAGACTGACACGAATAAGGAAAACTGGAAGCGCCCTACATCCCTCCCCAAACCGGTATCAGGAAGTGAAGACATCCACAGGAAGACAAACAATTTCACCAGCCATTCGTCCCGGTAAGCGAGGTGCGGAGCCGCGGCCCGCTGACTCACAAGGCAGAGCTAAATCGCGCAGCTTCTCCAGTTATCTGTGTGGATGAGTCACAGGGTCATGCTGGCTCATACCCCGAGCACCTGAAAGCCTGAGTTAAGATGGCTCAGAGCGACCAAGTTAAACCCGGTTAGGAGAGGCTCACGGGGTGGCGTGAGGACACCATGGGGCGAGATGACACACATGAGCGGGAGGACCGAGATGGATAAAAAAGACCACAGAGTAGAGAGAGGATTTCAGAAAATGATGCAGGAATGTTGGCGGACGCGCAAGATGCCCTTAAAGAATGACAAGAACCCAAACTGGTGTAAGATGGAAGGGTGTCATGGAGGCAAGGGAGAGAGCAGCAAGAAGACCTTTGAGGATGAAGCGATGGAAGAATTCAGGATAATCTAAATAGAAACAAAATTACAATGGCGGGAGAGGCTGAGAGAGAGAGAGAGAGAGAGAGAGAGAGAGAGAGAGAGAGAGAGAGAGAGAGAGAGAGAGAGAGAGAGAGCCCTAGGACAGGTAAGTCTCAGGGATGGGGAATCTTAAAGTACCCAAGAATGCCAAAAGTTTGGGAGTTTTTTCCCAGGCTGTGAGTGGAATCTCAAGTAGCGACGCAGTGTTCAGGGAGCGACGAGACGAGAGGATGTCAGTCACACCAAGGAATAATGTGAGGACGAGAGAACCTGAGAAAGCAAAAGGAATGGCAGGAAAAAGCAAAAGACTAAGGAAAACAAAAAAAAAGTCTAAACGAACAGACATAATAAGCCGAGAAGACCTGAGAGAAGAGACCTTAAAAGAGCAGGAAGAAATCAGAGACGGAAGGTCTGAGATGGCAGGAATGCATAGAGAGAAGAAATAAAAAAAGGAGACGATATGTGAGAGCGGTAGGATTTCAGAAAGCGAGAAGAGCTCAGGGGACGGGGAAGACTTTGCAGAAAATAATGAAAATCATAACACTTAAAAAATGAAGAGCAAAACCGAGAATAAAGAGTTAACAATACGAGACAGGATGAACATAACATGCGGGAAGATCTTAATTAAAGAGAGCGTGGAGACCTGAGAAGGCTGAGAGACCTAAGAAAAGGAGTCTAAGGAGAGCAAAACATCTAGAGAACATAAAAGGACGGGAAGACTTCAGGTGGCGGGAGGAACACGAAGAATCAAACTATATCGAAAAAGAAACATGAAGAATCAATGACCGGGAAGACCTTAGTAAGCGCATTGACCTTGGCAGCTGTACGAACAACTGAGCGGTAGGACTCAAGTGAGCGGGAGAGCCTCTGTAGGACGGGAGGATCAGAACGCTTGCCTTGGCGCAGCTCCTCCCGCTTAAAAAACTCTCGTTTGTTGACATGCATTGTTGTAATTAGTTCAGTGCGGGAGGACAGGGATGGGGCGAGAGAAGGAGGTGGAGGAGGATGGCTGGGCTGCCTCTCCTCCCTCGCTACCTCCCCCGGCAGGAAGTTTTGGGACTGGCTGCAGAAAAAAGGCGGGAATCTCATCAGCATGAAATTGTCTTGGTGTGGGAGGCGCCGGGGATCAGGATAAAAAGTTGTAATGGGCAGAAGGTTCTCTCTGTTACACCTCAGACATCTCCTCTTTGTCTTTATGGTCTCTCTCCTCGCCTTCTCCTACGCACCTCTACCTTCTCCCAAGCTTTTATTCACTTCAGCCTTCCTCCCCATCCTGTACACGCATCTGCCGTCTCCCCACCCTCTATCTACTTTATTTTCTCCCCTTCTACTCTCTCCTAAACTTCTACTCATTTCACCCATCTTCCCCACCCTCTATACACTATTTCCCTCCTCACTTTTCCCCTGGCCACATCAGTCCTCTCTCCCAGCTTCCTCTTCACTTCCATGTTCCCATATTCACTTCTATCCCATTCCCACCTTCTCTTACAGCTTTCAACACTCTTTCCACCTTCCCTTACCTATTTCAACTCTCTCCCCGCCTTCCCAAACTCAATTAAATGCTCTTCTCATCTTTTTCCCGACCCATATTAACCCTCCACTCCTGCTATCAGTCACTCAGTCCTTCTTATCATCACCTCTTCTCTCTTTTCCTTCCTTCCTCATCTCACTTCACCTTCCTTCTCCACTATTCTATGCATTTTTCTTTTATTTTCTCCCCCACTCCACCTTTCTACTTGCTCTCCTACATATTGCTAGCTTTTCCTCTTTCTCCTTCCAGTCCACCCTTCCCTCCACGATTTCTCTTTTCACACACGTATCCTTCTTCATCCGTTCTTTCCTCTTCCTCTCCTCCCAAGCACTTTCCTTCCCCCCGCGGCAATACATCCTCCCCAGCAGCCATCCGCCGCCTCACCTCCCCCCTAACCCTTAAAGCCCTCTTCCACCCGCACGCCCAACTTGACGCGACATTATCAGCGGTAACCTCCTGACTCTTCCAGAAACTGTGTTGGCGCGCGAGATCCAACGCCACAAACATTAGCTTTCTCCTGTTTTATCATTCAAAGTTGTGGAGGCTTTGTCTGTGTTTCCCGTCTTCCTTAAATGCCTCCCTCCTTCCTCTTGTCTGCCTTCCTACCTGTCTGTCATTTTTTTTCCTTCCTTCCTTCCTGTTTTCCTTGTAAATATAGATACTGTATATTTCTTCAGTACTCTTTCTTTTTCTTTGTTTTTTTTCTCTATTTTCTTCTTCCGTCTTTTCATTCCTTTGTTTTCTTCTCTGTTTTGTTTCTTCCTATCCACATAACGATTTGTTCACTGCTTCATTCTTGCCCTTCTTTACATTCTTCATTTTTTTTCCCTTCCTTTCTTCTTTCTCTATATCTATCTTGCTTCCTCCACTTTGTCTACTCTTCCACACTACTGCATTCTTTCCTTCCCTTCTTCCTTCCTTCACCCAACTCTGTTTTGGTTCCCTCTCTCTCGGCCTGTTCCTTCTCACTACTTCATTCTATTTCATTCCCATTCTTCCTTCCCTCCTCCTTCCTGTTATTCTTCCTCACAACTTCCTTTTCTTCCTTCTTTCTTCCTTTTCTCACTTTTTTCTACCATTCTTACTTCCTTTCTTTTCCAATTCTCCAATTTTATTTTCCGTTTCTTTTTTTCATACTGCTCTCTCTTTTTTTTTTTTTTTTTTTTTTTTTTTTTTAAACAAAAATTTACATCAGGCTTTAAAACAACACGTTTTTTATGCTGTTATTTGAAAAGCCTATACTTAAATGTAAAGAAGAAAATATATACAAAAAGTAAACTCATTCTACTATATATATATAGACATGATTAACACAGCACTAGTGTGGGGGGTTGTGTTTTACGCCACCTCTCTCTCTCTCTCTCTCTCTCTCTCTCTCTCTCTCTCTCTCTCTCTCTCTCTCTTCTCTCTCTCTCTCTAACCTATCATTTCTTCCCAATTTTCCTTCATTTTTTTTTTTTCACTCCATTTCTTCTAACTTTACGCTGAATGAACCTCCTTTCCCTTCTCTTTCCTTCCCTTCCATAACACATCAATGACAATCAATCATTTATTTTCATTCGTATTTTCCTTCATTTCACTTCTGTTTACATTATTCCTTCACTATCTTGTACCCTACTCCCCAATCCTTCCTTATCCCCCAATCGCTCCTTCTCCTCCTCCCCCTCCATTCTCAAGCCCTCAAGGTCCCACACAACACGTTCCATATTTGTATCGTTCACGCCGAGTCCCCGCCAAAGGACACGGTACAAGAAGTTTTCCACCCAACGGTTACTTTTTTTCCGGAGGGGGAAGAAGAAAATTAATATCCATTGAGAGTGAGAGGCAAAGAAAAGAAGAAGAAGAGACGAGGGTTGAGAGGGAATGTCGGTGTGGGAGGGCAGTGGGGATGAAGGGAAGAAAGAAGAAAGTGAAAAAAGGAGTGTAGGAGTAAGGGAAGGACAGTGGAAGAAGGGAGGAAGAAGGAAAATATGAATGAGTGAGAGGGAAGTAAGAGAGAGAGAGAGGAAAAAAGAAGAGAAGAGGGTAGAGAGAAAGGATTGTCAAGAGGATAGTGGAGAAAGAGAGGAGGAGGGAGCAAGGGCTGAGGGAAGGTAAGGAAGGAGGAAAGGGCAGAGGGGAAGGAAGGAGAGAAAAATTAAGAAGTGAGAGAGGAAAGTGAAAGAGAAAAGGTGGGAAATGCAGAGAAAGGAATATTATTAGGAGGAAGAGAAAATAAAAGAGGATAGGACAAAAAGGAAGAAGGGGAGGAAGAAAATATGGGGAAAGAAGAAAATGAGGGAGATAACAGCAATAGGAAAACCAATATATAGAAGAAAACAAAAATATATAAATAAAATGATCCTTATTAATCGGAGACTTACACACACACACACACACACACACACACACACACACACACACACACACACACACTTTTTGATTTAAAATAACACGTAGTTCCTTTAATTATTCGTACCCTGTAAAAAATAAACATGCAATTTCTTTGTGTGTGTGTCTGTGTGTGTGTGTGTATTTGAGGTTCTGAGTCTGTGGACGGGGCGGCACATACCTATATTTTCTACTCTCAAAAGAAATTGTTTACTGATCAACATATTTACTTTACATAAAAAGTTCAAAAAGAATATAAAATAGTATTTCCTGAAACATTCAAATAAGTGTAGACTATAATAATGAAATATAATGAAATGGTGTGTGTGTGTGTGTGTGTGTGTGTGTGTGTGTGTGTGTGTGTGTGTGTGTGTGTGTGTGTGTGTGTGTGTGTGTGTGTGTGTGTGTGTGTGTGTGTGTGTGTGTGTGTGTGCGCGCTTCCATGTAATACTCGGGTACACGCGACACTAAAGCAACTTGTTAACACGTGCGTTAATAAATACCGTAAGAAATTAATGACAGTAATGTAAATGGTGCCCGTCTGTCAACCGGCGAGTGAAGGCCTATAGTAATAATTCATGCCGGTACGTATTGACTCAACTGCAGAGAGAACACACACACACACAC
>NC_087192.1:5917500-5922500 GCF_035594125.1 Scylla paramamosain
TGAATAGATAAATTTGTAGTTAAGCAGACAGAGGGATAAATATATAGTTAGACAGATAGACTGACTGATACAAAGAAAGATAGACGGCTAAACAATTACGAAAACGAATACAATAATGGTCACGGTAATGTTTGTAGCAGTGCGTGGTGACACTCCGGAAGGGTTGACACGCCTGACTGGCTGAGGCTCGTCAGGCGGCTACGTTCGAACCACACATTGAACCGCTTCGAAATGTGGATGGTAACTAGGAGGAGAAACAATTTGAAGCCACACAGAGGTCATACCATAAAATAAATAAATAAATAAATAGAAAAATAGTATATAAATAAATAAAACATTCTTCGTCCTCTCTCTCTATCTCTCTCTCTCTCTCTCTCTCTCTCTCTCTCTCTCTCTCTCTCTCTCTCTCTCTCTCTCTCTCACCCTGTATCCTCTCCCGACCTAGCTATCTCTTACGTATTTTTCCTATGAACAGATTTATTCCTGTTCCCACTCCATCACAGCCCTCCCTCATGACTCATACTTTCTCCCTTTTCTCCCAGTCCCATTCTCGTATCCTATCTCTTCTCCTCATCCCCATTCACATCCTCCTTTTTCCCTTCTTTATCTCTTCTCCTTCCTTCTTTCCTCCCCACTTTGCTTTCCTCTCCTTTCGCTGTCTCTTACTCCTCTTCGCCTTATCTCGCCTCCCTTCCCTGTTTTAATCCTTCCTTCCTTCCTCTTTTCTTCCCCTTCTCTCGTCTCCCTTTCTTCCTCTTTCCTTCCTGTTGCTATTTTCCTTCCGTCTCCCTTCTTTCTTCTTTTGCTTTCCGTTCCCTCCTCTTCTCATCCCTTTCTTCCTCTTCTGTCCCCCTACTTCCTTCCTCCTCTCTCTCCTCTTCCGTACCCTTTCCCCCCCCCCCACCACCACCACCACCTACACTTCCCTGTTCCCCCCAACTGCATCACATTACAAAGACTCGCAAGCTCATGATCCCCCTCTGGTCTTGTTGAATACGACTTGAATAAAAAAAGATAAAACAATTGCATACAGTTTAAATAAATGTGTTAAATGCATGTTGAATGAAAGTTAAATACGGATTACATCAAGAGCTTGCTTGTCCTCCACCCTTGAGCGAGACAATGTAAAAATTAAGTATCATAAAAAAAATTACACAAACACTGTAAACATTTCACGATTTTGAGTTTTGCCTCCGTTGCTTTGTGACTCTTAAATCATACTGGAATGTATTTAATCCATCTACTTATCTTTTATTGTCCATTCATGCCCGGCTATAATTCAGCATTGTTTATTCTGCAGGAATGATCTGGTGCAGGGATTGGCGGAGAGAGGCAGGAGCAGTAAAGGAAAAAAAAACTGGAAGGAAGTCACGAGCGGGAGATATTTGACTTGAATTTAGTATCCATTAGTATCCACGCGATTTTTTTTAAGAAAGGTTGAAAGTTGGGAGGTAGAGGAGAAGTGGAGGAAAATGCTGTACAGGAGGAGGGAAAGTTGATGGCCTGTCCACCTCGGTACTGTCCATGCAAGCTCTATGTGGATATTAGTTATGTAAAGAGCGGGAGAAACCATCCACTCAAGTCTCTCTCCTGGTTCTTACAATCAGCAAAAGTCAATCTCTTCCTTTAAATACACCTTTCAACTCACACCAGCCCCCTCCCTCCCTTTATATACTCTTACTATCCCCACAAACGCCTTACTCCTCATATACACCCTTCCTTGACGCCCTGACAATACAATACTAGTTACTACATTTACGTTGATATAGACATTTGAGCTGAGCATAAATTAAGGTACAGGTAATAAAATATTTGAAATACTCGACTGCATAAGAGGTTTCGAAATTATTAATATGATACAGGTGACACGGCATAGCGTTCTGAACAAAATAAATAAATAAATAAATAAATAAAAAAATTAATAATAATAATAGAAAATAATTGTCTACCTGGATGTTGATATTTTTTTATGGGTACTTTTAACGCATCAGAACCAACTTGAAGTATTAGACGGCTTGTACTTGCCAGCTCAGGGGAACCGTACTGACATCACCGGTACAGAAACTAAAGAAGAGCTCGCTATCAACTGACGAATTCTTTCCCCGCCGTGAGTTCCAGCTATCATTCCAGCAAACCTTACCAGCTGCCCAACATTCCTGGAACCTATAAGCAGTTAAGTCCTTGACGAGAGAGAGAGAGAGAGAGAGAGAGACTGAGGAGAGAGGAGAGAGAGAGAGAGAGAGAGAGAGAGAGAAGAGAGAGAGAGAGAGAGAGAGAGATGAGAGAGAGAGAGAGAGAGAGAGAGAGAGAGAGAGAGAGACTTAACACAATCCGTGCACAGACACAGCAAGAGCTAGAATCAAGTGCAAAGCAACACAGTGTTGCTACACACACACACACACACACTCACACACACACACACAGTAAACTAATGGTAAGCCTGTCTGAAATCATAAGGAGAATAATGTATGTTCAGAGGGAGTCAATGATGAGTGACTGATTTGTATTAGCGTTACCGAGGATATGGTGAGGCGGTGTGGGGTCGATGCTGAGAGGGTGGTGAGGGGTGTTAGGAAGGAGTGGTGGCTGACGGAGGAGCTGTAGTAGATGAGAGCGTGGAGCTGTGGTGTGGGGTGCTTAGTTAAGGTATGGTACGTGGAGTGACTGCAGTGGGGAAGAGGGAGGGAGGTTTGGAGTCTTGAAGGTGTGGTGTGGTGGACAGAGTACAGACAGAACGGGGTGCATGGTGTGGCGGTGAGGAAGGTGGGGACTGCACAGCATGAGTGACTGAGCGAGGAATGGGAGTCAGCCAGCGCATGACGTGCCTCTAACATGTGGTTCCCAGGAGGAGAATTTAAAGGGACGTGAATCTCAGTCCCGTGGCTCGCGGTACTTCAGCTCCACCCTACACTCATGCACTCACTGGCAATCGTTATCCTTCTCTACGCACGACGAAATAGAAAAAAAAGTACATTAGGGAATATAGTAAGACATTTCACCTCCACTCCTCCACATTATTGGCAGCCCACGTGATTTGCCCATACAATTGATTCCACTCGCCTATTTTTCTCCATTCCTTTCCACTCATTTCCTCCCATTAGCAACCCAAGTAGCGGGACACACTGACG
Organism: Scylla paramamosain; assembly: GCF_035594125.1. NCBI lineage: Eukaryota > Metazoa > Arthropoda > Malacostraca > Decapoda > Portunidae > Scylla > Scylla paramamosain. The sequence continues at coordinate 5,920,629 of NC_087192.1, forward strand.
CTTTGCACGCACGCCAATCAGTCTCAGTATTACATAACACATACCTTCACAGGAAAAGATGAAGCGAGGAGGGAGACTAATGTTCACGCGACACACATCTAAGGAGACCAACGGAAGAGCGAGGACCTGTGAGGCGGTAGAGGAGCAGAAGGGGGAAGGGAAAGAAGGAAACATCAGATGGGTAAGCCTGTTTCGCTACAGAGAGCCGGTTATTCAAAGGTGACTGGCAGCGGCACGACTATCAGGCGGGTTGCCATGCGCGATGATTGGCTGATGGGTGGCGTCCCTCAACTAAACGGTAGTTAGCATGCGCCCGAGCACCGCGTCACCATTACCTTTAACTACTACTAGTTTGACTTCAATAGTTTATTGTTGTTTATATATGCATGTAGAAAACTATCCTTACTATATGTATACATGCATACAGAAAACTACCCTTATTCTCGCGAACGGTCAACTTCACAAAGTATACAAGCGATTCGAGCAAGTTAGGTGTAACTGGCAAACTATCATATGGCCGTGTTGCTTATCGTATCGTCATGGATTACTAATATTAGACGAACAATGCTTTTCATAGTTTTTCGTCTGCTAAGGCAATCGTCTTAATACTTTTCGTATGACAACTACAAGGGCAGGCGACCAGAAACCTGCTGGCTTCCCCCATGCATGACATAAATACGATTACGAAGACGTCTCGACAAAACCTACGTTAATGTGAAATGGCTTGCTTACAGATAGACACGAGGAAATACACAGTGTTTGGTTGCGCGCGTCTGCATGCTACAGGCGACCGTCACTACCAAGGAAGCTTAAGACCCGAAACTTAGCTTCCTTGGTCACTAATCTATCAACGCTGACAACACAAAGCGATGTATTCTGATCGCTCGACACCATTCCCAGCCCCTTCAACCTCGCCAGGACCACTACAGTACATGGTGCCGCCGTTTACACGCGAGTCACAGAGGAAATAGGTTACGTCAAGCATACTGTGTCCGTTCCTTCCATTCCCTCTCCAAACGCACTTCATTTCCTCGGATTTCGTTTCCCAATTGCGTATTAACAGCAGCACCTCCTCTGGCCAGACAGGGGAGGGTTGCACGACTCACTCCCGCTTCTGTCTGTAAATTATTCAAGTCTATATAATAATGTCTTACCCTTCTAGTCTTGTAAAGAGGGATAAACTTAAGCAAATTTAAGTTGTATAATAATTCACGAAGCCAGTAAAGAGACTCCCCACATTATAATTTACATAATTTAATTTGTACTTTTCTCCTGGGGCAGTAATTGGAGTTATGGAAATGAGCTTAAATGTTTGACACCAAAGAAATAGTAAGCTTTTAACAGTAGACGTAAAGACGCGTACAGGAAACAGTGGCTAAATTTATTCGCTTGTCTCTACCGCATTCCAGAGTATTTCAGCTCCTCCAGTTACTTTAATATCGGGATACAAACGGCACTACTTCGTTATGTTAAGTATGTATGGCGTAATATATAAATTTCATTTTCTTATTATCGTTACTATACTTGTTAGCTTTCAGTCCATCGGCCGATTTCTTTGTATGGAATATAGTAAGAATAAACACTACTTTCCCCTCACCTGTCTCTATTTCGTGATATTTCTAGTGATAAATGATGACAGCCGGCACCTCATTACCACCAAGACTCAGTTCAGTATGACATTTAAGGAGAGAGAGAAAAAAAAAACAGTAAGGATACGTGAATGATGTTTTCTTACCCCACACTTCCTCTAGTTAATACGATACTGCTTATAAAATCCTCCTTCAGTCAACCATACAACGCGAAAACGTAACTTCCCTTTAGTCATAACATAGTCGACTTTATTCAACGTCAACTTCTATGCTTACTTCGGAA
>NC_087192.1:5927500-5937500 GCF_035594125.1 Scylla paramamosain
TCTTAATGCACGACGGAAAGAAATTGGAAACTCCTTACGAGGCAGGGAAAATTGGAAACGACCCAAACAATGAAGGAAAACATATTAGCGACTTCAATTTCCGTTCGCTCCAGGTAATTTTTTTTAGTACACTTGAGGATTCGTTACAAAATAATCATTACACGAGAGGGAGCCGCCATTAAGGGTACTCACCAGTTAAGCGTCTACGTTCATACCTAAGAAATTGTTATGTTTTAGTTTAGAAAGACGGTATTATACTACACAGGAGGTTGTTGTGGTGGTGGTGGTGGTGGTGGTGGAGGTATTTAAAATCTTGCTAATATTGTAAGCACTAGAGGAGGAGGAGGAGGAGGATCTGGGTTTGGAAGAAGAGGAAGAGGAGAATGATTAAGAATTGGAGGAAAAGGATGAAGAGAGTGATTTGGAGTTTTAGGAGGAAAAAGCACGAGGGGAAAAAATAATCTTAACAGGTGGAAGAGAAGAAAAGATTTGGAGTTGGAGAAATATAAAAAAAAAAAAGAGTAAGAATAAAGACAAAACACAGGAGGAGAAAAGTGGAGACGGGGAAAAAAAAAAAAAAAAAACAGGAACACAAAATGAAGGGAGGGGAAGGAGAAAAATAACAAAAGATGTACAGCGTTTCCATTCACCACGAACGGTCGGGAATAAGCAGCGGAGAATCACTTCTTGATCTCCCCACCAATACTCGCACAATTAGGGAACGCTGCCGCTGAGAGGACGCATTGTTTACCAGTTCCTCGTATCAGGGCCAGAGACAACAACCTGTACGCTGGTCCCGTACTGAAACAAAACCAAAGTAAACTGAGACGGATATTGGAAAGGAGGTCAAGAAACTCAGAGTGAAGAGGGAGTATTAAGTTTCGATTTAAGATCTTTGTGAATATAAGGTTAGGAAGACTTGACATTGAAAAGTAAGAGTTTATAACTTTATTTTCAGCATCAGTTTTGACGAAAGATCTATTTAAAGATACAAATGCAGCATGTTAAGAGTTTTTCTTTATTTACTCGTACTTCATTTAATTTTGTCATTGGGTAGACTCATTGACACGTGTAAAGAGAAACATGGGTACATAAGAATATCGGCCTTTTTTTTTCTTCCTTTTGATGCCCTAGGACAGTCTCTCTTACATGGAAAAAACACGAGAAAATAAGGGAAGCTGCTATAAGTCATTAGGAAAACACGTGGCACTCTCACTACTGTTTTATCTTCAAGTTTTCCTTATCATCTTTCCCACTCATTCATCTTACCTCCACTCAAGAGTAATTATATTTCAACCTTAAAAAAAAAAAAAAAAACATGCACGTGTCACATTCCCTCACTGATTAAGTTAGTCTGTAACATCATTTTTTCTTCCTCGTGCGACCTTCTCAGAACCTTTACGGAAAACACGGAGGGCCGATAATGCGTACCATGATTGTGAGGGCACTGACTTTTATGATCCTGGCAATAACAATATCAGTCAACACTACGATCGTCGCCAATATTCCTGGAAACATTCAACCTGCCTCTCCCTGCCTCCCTCCCTCTATCTTATTACGCCTCTACGTTTCCCCCTTCTGAATACGTGACTCGTGACGCCAAGTTTCGCTCACGATCTATCCGTCTCCTGCCTGGCTGCTATTCGTGGATCGACTAATCAAATGACTTTTTCCATGTAGAGCTACTGAGATAATGAATGTGGCTTAGGTTGAGGTGAAGGCAAGGGGGAAGAGGGCGGTAATTTTATTGAAGAAGTATACCTTAGAGAGAGAGAGAGAGAGAGAGAGAGAGGAGGAGGAGAGAGAGAGAGAGAGAGAGAGAGATGAGAGAGAGAGAGAGAGAGAGGAGAGAGAGAGAGAGATATTTAGTGTGATGTAGTAAGTGAAAGGTGGCATTTAGTATAAGAAATAAAAAAAAAAGATAATAACGAGACAGACAGACAGGCAGAAAGCAGAGGCAGACGCACACACAGACAGAGGCGTAAACAGAAAAGAAAAGACAAGCAGACAGAGGCATACACAAGCAAACAGGCATACACAGAACACAGACAAACAAACAGATACAGACAGAGAGACAGACAAACTCAGACCATATAACGAAAAAAAATAGGGTGAAAACAGTACCAGTAATGAAGAGCGACAGTAGTAAATTTGCATATCACTATCGTACACTCATTTCATTAATTATACACTGTTCATGACACCTCATTACTCTCACACTCATTATCTTACCCCCGCGCCCCTCCACCGCCACCTTTTCGGGCCCCCCTCACCCCTTCAGCACCGCCCTTCGCGTCCCTCACGCCCCTCCGTCATTCTGTCCCATTACTCAGAGGCACTTCATCCCTAACACGTGAATTTTGTACTATGCTCGATACTCATTACACCACACACACACACACACACACACACACACACATCATAAGACTGACAGCCATATACGTGATGTTAGTGATATTCTCTCTCTCTCTCTCTCTCTCTCTCTCTCTCTCTCTCTCTCTCTCTCTCTCTCACTCTCTCTCTCTCTCTCTCTCTCTCTCTCTCTGATTAACCATTCATTTTCTTTTCTTCAATATACTTATCACCAATGTACTTTTTTTTTATTTCTACTACAAAGCAAGTTTCACCTACAATTATCAATAGATAACTACCCCCGCTCTCTCTCTCTCTCTCTCTCTCTCTCTCTCTCTCTCTCTCTCTCTCTCTCTCTCTCTCTCTCTCTCTCTCTTCTCTCTTCTCTCTCTCTCTCTCTCTCATTAATAACCAGCGTGCCATTAATGCCTCATAACTATTCCTCCAGGGCAGGCGACTCATCACTAGTTTCAGAAGCATCCTCACTCTTGATACTCATTACCCTCAACCTCCAAAATGATTACTTGGCCACTCGAACTTCTTATTCCTCGCCACACACGCTTTTTATCAATTTTTTTTTTTTTTTTTTTTGAGGGAGGACGAAAAGAAGATAGGCATGTTTTCATCCTCCTTTTTTTTTTTTATATATTTCTTCTTTAATTCTGGTTCAATTAGTATTTTTTTATTTTAATTTTGTGTTTTTTTCTTTTTATCAGAGAGAGGAAAAAGAAGGGGAAACGAGAAAGAACGAAAAACAAAAGCGTAAAGAAAATATATAGAGAGAAAGAAGTTTGCAGAAATTAATAACCACACACACACACACACACACACACACACACACACACACACACACACACACACACACACACACACACACAACTCACACACACACACATACACACGTACAAAAACAAACAAAAACTGAGCTTCTCACCATCTCTTTCAGGGAGCAAAAAAAAAAAAAAAAATATCCCCTGAGATTAAGTTGAACACGGCCTCTGAGAGTTGGCCAAAGGATCAGAGCTGCGGAGGAACCAGTGGGGTGTGGGGGGGGGCGGTGAGGGGAGGAAGGAGGAAGGGGAAGAAGATGCGAGAGAGATACACACATGCTCTACGGCCTAAAGTAAATCCTCCTCCTCCTCCTCCTCCTCCTCCTCCTCCTCCTCCTGGCCCGTAATGGTGAATGATGAATATAATGATGAAAGTGGTGATTAATTTTCAAGTTTTTTCTTTTCTGTATTATCCGTGGGGTGTTTTTTTTCTTTAATGTTTTGGAGTTTGTAATGTTCATGTTTTATTTTTGGAAGCTTGGATGGTTGGTGTTGTGACTTACTATTTCTATGATTTAATGGAGAGTCTTAACTATGGATGGTCGGCTTACTGATTTACTATTTCTTCTGGATGGTCGGGCTCTTGAATTTGTTTCCTGGAAGCTTGGATGGCCGGCCTCTTGATTTACTATTTTTTTGGGAAGGTTATAAAGTCAGTCTCTTGGATGGCTTCCCTCTTTACCTTTTCTTGGAGGCTTGAATGGCCGGCGTCTTGACTACTACTCCTGCAAGCATGGATGATCAGCCTTTTGAAAATTAGTCCCTTGAAAAATAAATATTTCCACCTATAGACACACAAGCAAATAAACACGAAGGAAAGAAGATAACCTCGCTCCTAAATATCAACTTTTACCCTAAATAACGCAAAAAATATAATTATAAATCAATGAAAACGAACACTCTCCACAAAGGTCACCACAATAATGTCTGGACGAGAACTGCTCTTTATTTTATTGTTGTGTGTGTATTGTGATGCTCGCCACTTGTTGTCACTAAAGTGCGTTAATTAGTGGAATGACTCTCTACGTTAAATGATGAGGACTTGTGGATCTTATTATATCATTTATTAATATTTATAAACGATCAGATTGGCCAGACCACCGCGAAAACAGCCGGAAAAAAAAAGAATACAAAATGTTGTTTAATATTGTTCCTGGTATTCTCGCTACTACGAATACTGTTCTCTTCTTAGCATATCTCATGTAAGAGTGCTCTGACAAAGGTCAACTAATAAAAAGATAAATATATATATATAAAATAACGAAGAGGCCCACAGGTGACAGTTCCTTATTATTATTTTTTTTCTTTTTTTTTCGTGTTTACGTCCGGTTTCCCTCGTCTGTTAGGGTTGGGACGGTGCCCTCCTAACGAAGGATTATGGTTGTGGCATTTGAGAACCGTTACTTCGAGTGGATGACCTTCCTATCTCAGACTGTGGCCAGGATTCGAGCCCGTACACCTGATGACCCCTCGCCCCCAAAAGTACACGTGGTACCACTGCACGATGGCGCCCCCAAAATACTTATTCCCATGCCGGGAATCGAACCCGGGCCTCCTGGGTGAAAGCCAGGTATCCTAGCCACTAGACCACATGGGACATATCTAAATGAAGACAATCCAAGACCAAATACTCTTATAGCAATTATGGATAAAACGCATATGACAATCTTATTAAATTTTGGAATCTTATTTTTTTCTGATTTATTTACTTTTTTTTTTGTGACATTAAACAGAATATCTAGTTCGCCTCCAGTAATGTCCTATAATTTATTTTGATTTGAGAATGGCATATTGAGCGGGACTTTTCATCTAGTTTCTTATGGCCTTGATCTGACTCCTGTGAACAAATGTACCTTCGACAAAAATTACATAAATAAAAAAAAAATGTTGTTAGTTACCTCTTATCGCAATTAGTGGCTGGTCCTTACCCAGTCAGAGAGGGAACGATGCCGTGGTGTCATGTGGCGGCCTGGGCGGAAGTGCTCGTAAACGTTTACTGCCTTAATCCTGGAGTAAGATATTAAATATGAAGGAAGACAACAAGTGGCTGCTCAGGACGGGGCGCGGCGTCCACTGTTGCTGGGGAATGTCACGCGTGCCCTTTAACGTGAAGATAGAAGGGAATGGAGGCAGGGAGGCTATTGGGGACGCTGAGAGGGGTAGAATGGAAATAGGGAGAGGGAGGCTGCGGGTAATCCAAGGATGGAGAGGAAGGGGATGAAAGCGGCTTACAGGGGGAAGATTAGCAGTCATGAAACGAGATGAAACAGACAGCAAAGGAAATTAATATTAGTTGTTTCAGTGCTATAGTTTCCATTCGTCTTAATAAAATTCAAATTACTATTTCCAAAGACACAGTTGACAAGACAAAGTAGGGTAACACCTTAAAGCTTTAATTATCTATAGTTTAACTGTCAGCTCTGTCTTTAAATCCTGTAGTTTCTTCTCAGTCTTAACAAAATGTGATGCTATTTAGCGTATGCTTTCGAAAGGAACCACTGACAGCAGAAGTAGTGACACAATTAATCCAAAGCTTTCACGGAGTATAGTTTAATTGTCTGCTTTGCACTGGGATGTAATATTCTCCCACGACCTTAATAAAATGCTTCGATGAAATTCAAAGTATAATTTCCAAAGACCCTATCGATGACAAAGACAGACCTTAGTAGACCTGACGGGTTCCTGCAGCTTCCTTTATATTTCTTTATGTTCCTCTGTTCTTATGCTGAGCGATGGATTGATTTGGAAGCCCCATATGTTTATAACCTCACCTTCTGCTCTGTAAAAACCTATAAGATCATTCAAATACCGGATTTTATATTGTCATTACGAGTTCAAGGATTAAACAAGCACATTACGAACGATTTTCCTCTTTTTTGTACTTTTGTATTGCATTAATATCTCGGGCAATACTTCCTCTTGCTAAGTGGACACCAAGAAGGGTTTTACTCGCTGAAACTGACCGCCTTGCCTGTTGTCTGCCAAATGGAGGCGTCCAACACCAAATTTACATAGACTGCTGATCTGATTATATCCTGCTTTATGACGAGCCTGCCTGGAGTGCACCGTCCCTGGATGTGGAGTTTGTAATGCGCTCTCGCTCTCTCTCTCTCTCTCTCTCTCTCTCTCTCTCTCTCTAATAAAAAGGTCTTGATTATAGTACTATTAGTTAATTTCCTTATAGTTTTACCAAGAAAGGCCAATGAAAATATCAGATTCTCTCTCTCTCTCTCTCTCTCTCTCTCTCTCTCTCTCTCTCTCTCTCTCTCTCTCTCTCTCTCTCTCTCTCTCTCTCTCTCTCTCTCTCTCTCTCTCTCAGCCTTATCGCCTACTACACCGGGTACCTCAGAGCGCTATGGGAGAGGCTTCATCAGGCCCAATGGCACAAGATGGGAAGAGGAAGGGCGCCTATACCCTGCCGGTGGTTCCCTGGCAAGTGTTCACATCCATCAGAGGCAAGGCGTAAGTTTGGGGCATCTTGTTTGCGGCAACGGACTTCGACGCTCACCAACACACTTCATCACCATTCCCTGTCATTTTCTCTCTCCGTCCTTTTGTTATTATTTTTTTTTTTTTGTTCACTTCGTGTTATCTACCAGTGTTTTTTTTTCTTTCTCTTTCTTCTGCTTACTTTCCTTCATCTGCTTTCAAGGGCGTGTCTCCTTCAGTAAGTTTCCACGTAAGTTGTCAGTCTCTCGCATCGTTCCAGTCTTAGTAACGCTTCGCATTTCCATCAATTAGCAGAATTTGATAAAACATCAGGATTTTCGATAAAAAGAGTTGTTGGTTTTCCTATTTTTTTCTGATTTCTCCTTTTCTTTTTTTCTTTATTTTCTTCCTCTTCTTCTTTCTCCTCCTCGTCATCGTCTCCCTCCTCTTCCTCCTCCTTTTCCCATTTTTCTTCCTCTTCAAACTATAATTTTCTGATGAAGCTCGGTTACAAATTTTATCATCCCAGCTTTAATAGGCCAAGTGTTGAGTTATTTTTATCACCATGCCAATTAGACCAAGATGATCACAAGGGCTGAAGTGGTTCTGGCCGACCTTCGCTACCCTGTCACAGTAGATGTATCCAGGGCTTGGTCTTGGTGAGTGAGAAAAAAGACCAGATCGAAAAGGTTTCGCTGTAAATGAGGATGAAAACTAAAACAGGTGATACGGGGAAGCCTTGCAAAAATGTAACAAGGAATGGGTAACTTGACGCAATATTGGGTGAGAGAGGTCAATAAAGAACGAACGAAAGGAAGCAAAGAAAAAAATAATAAAAAGACATGGGTAACAAAAGAACAAACTTAGGGAATTCTAAGAACAGAAAGGACGTCATGATGCAGAGAAGATGAGTTGAAGTTGTTGTTCTTTCTCTCTCTTACCACAACTATCATTGTTACCCGCAAGGCTTTCACCAAGTTACCGAGAACCACAAGTGCTCACGTTACACTCAATAACTCTAACCCAGACAAACGGAACCACCACGACAAGACCCTCTTATTCTTATACATAAAACCACCAGAGGAAAAATGCACCTGTAGAACATCTTCCACGTGTAGGAACTGTGAGAAAGGCTGCTGGTGGCCCTGAGAAGTACATAGTGTTGGGGTCGCTGGCAAGGCATTGATGAGTTTTGTGATCTTTACCCTTCCGTTCATGCACCGGAAAAAAACGGGAAAGAAAACAGGAAAGGAATACCTAGAATTGGTAAGAGTATCCATATTAAGTTGTTGTAGTAGTATATACTTTTCTCATGGCTGGCTACTTCCTTACCTAGAGGTTAGTGACGACAGTTGTGGCAAGTAAAGTAACGAGCTAAAACTAATGAAAACGGGAAATAAACATAAAAACTTAAAATGAAATATGATACGAAAGTAAAAAATATAAAATAAATAAAAAATAAATATAAAAATTACAATAAGAAAAAAAAAAAAACGTAGTATAAACATGAAGAGAAAAAAATGAAAAAAAAAAAAATTACCATCTAAAAATAACAAGGACGTAAAATAGGCATAAAATAAAAAGAAAAAAAAATAGACTTAAAAAATAAACCATTATCTAAAAAAAAAACAATGGAAACGTAAAACAAACACCAAAGTAAGACCAAACTAACACGAAAATACGAAAAGATCCACAAAATAAAAAAAAATAAATAAATAAAATAAAAACAAAAACAAAAAATTATCCTCCTCCTCCTCCTCCTCCTCCTCCTCCTCATCATCATCATCACCATCATCATCAATCGCAGAAGTCACGCTCAGTTCACACACACAGGCACATTCATGCTTCATACATTTTGATTACGAACATTAAAGCCACTTGTTGACACGAAGGGCGGCCGCTGGGAAGAGTTGGAGGAGGAGAGAAAGGAAAAGCAGGAGGAGGAGGAAGAGGAAGTAGAAACAGCACTGAAGAGGAAGAGGAAGAGGAGGAGGAGGAGGAGGAGGAGGAGGAGGAGGAGGAGGAGGAGGAGGAGGAGGAGGACGGGGGTGGATCTTAAAGAGAGTGCTCACCGCCTCTCCGAACACATGGTGCCTCTCCACTTACCAAAATTAAACGCATTCGGTTTCAGACCTAATTTCCCGAAAAAGCAGTAAAAGTCCCACAAGGCAGAGGGGAGGAGGAGGAGGAGGAGGAGGAGGAGGAGGAGGAGGAGGAGGAGGAGGAGGAGGAATACAAGGGAGGGAAAAAAATGAAAAGATGGTGATGACAAAAATGAAGATGTGGATGAGGAGCAGCAGCAGGAGAAGGAGGAGGAGGAGGAGGAGGAGGAGGAGGAGGACGTTGCGAAGAAAGAGGAGGAACAAGTCAAAGATGAAGGTCAAAAGTGAAGCCGTCCATCGAGGAATATTACGGCGAGGAAGCGTGGATGGCAGAAGGAGGAGGAGGAGGAGGAGGAGGAGGAGGAGGAGGAGGAGGAGGAGGAGGAGGAGGAGGAGGAGGAGGAGGAGGAGGAGGGAAAAAAAGAAAAAAGAAAAAAACAAGAACATGATGATGATGATGATGATGATGATGATGATGATGATGATGATGATGACGAGGCAGTAGAAGAAGAAAAAAAACAATAATGATCACTCTGTCGTAGTGAGTGTTATGCACAATAAAAAATAAATAAAAAAACGAAATCATACAAGAAATATATCACAAATCACACACGAAAGAAAAAAAGAAAAAAATCACAAAAAACACATACGAGACAAACTTAGATACTGCTACTGATGGTGTAGAGTACTTGTTAAAAAATTAATGAAACCACGAAAACACCCTTGGAAACCTGACTTCCACTACAGAGCATGCTAAAAGTAACAGAGATAAGACGCTGAAACATTTACGAGCATGGACCTCAGAATGACACGAGTAATACTAAGACTGTCAATTCCTTCAGTGTTAATCTTAAGAAACAGCTTCCCTTTCACCTGAAGAACAAAAACAACCATGTATCACACACACAAATGCAGATCTCCTCCTCCTCCTCTTCTCCACCCACTCAGCCCACCATTGCCTCATCCCGCCCCTCCTGTCTCGTCCTCATCCTTCCTCGGGATGTTGAATTTATGGTAACAAATGGCGCGCTTGTCTCTCGCGACTGTGACTGCTTTGAGACTCCACTTTCCGTCGATTTCGCAACAAGGGACCTGCTTCTGTGTCTGCATCTCTCTCTCTCTCTCTCTCTCTCTCTCTCTCTCTCTCTCTCTCTCTCTCTCTCTCTCTCTCTCTCTCTCTCTCTCTCTCTCTCTCTCTCTCTCTCTCTCCACAGTGGATGAAGGGGAGGATAACGCCAGATCCAACACGCATCTCCCCAGGGTTTGACTCACACCAGCGTCATACAT
>NC_087192.1:5942500-5992500 GCF_035594125.1 Scylla paramamosain
CCCATCCACTCTTCCTTGCTCTCTTGCTTTCCCTCCCCCTCTCTCTCTTTCTCTCCCTCTCAGGCAATATTATAGTTCAGTCTGATGGTGATGCCGTGTCGTAAGTACAGCTTGGATGAAAAAAGGAAGATGTAAAGGTGCTTGTGACACGATAATAGGGTGGAAAATCGACTGTTTGTTCTTGATTTTTTTTTTTTTATGAGGAGTAAATATGAGTAGGAGAGGATTAAATGTAGGGCTTAGTTGTGTTTTGTTTTTCTTTGGAGGTTTTGAATGTGTAAGCTAAATAAAGGGATGAGATGAAGTTGCATGGGAGTCAGTAGCTTTGTGTTGTGTGTGTGTGTGTGTGTGTGTGTGTGTGTGTGTGTGTGTGTGTGTGTGTGTGTGTGTGTGTGTGTGTGTGTGTGTGTGTGTGTGTGTGTTAATTATTTCCCGTCCAGGTGAGAGATGAAAGACATTCCGCACATTATCATCGCTCCTCTTCTCTCTCCTCTCTCTCTTCTCCTCTCCCTCTTTATGAAAAAATTGTGGTGGGTGTGAGGGGAAGTAATGAGGAGGAGAAGAAATTATTAGAGATGATTATACTGTCGACGCTGCCTTACAAGTTGTGGTGATTGATGATAGTAGTAGTAGTAGTAGTAGTAGTAGTAGTAGTAGTAGTAGTAGTTTTAGTAGTATTTGCTGTTCTTGTTATTTTGCATTTTCTTTTTTTTTTCTTCCTTCTCCTTCTTCCTCTACTTCTTCTAATCCTTCTCCTCCTCCTTCCTCTCCTCTCACTGTAATGAAATAACAGGAAGAGGAAGATAAACATGAAGCGTGCTTGACAGCATTCAATCTTCTTGTGTTGCTGCCTTCCGGTGCTTCTAAGCCAGCCAGTCACCCCAAGCTGTGTCCAGAAGAGCCGTCCCACCGAGCCACTTGTACGCTGCCATCTCTGCTCCGAGTGAAAGCCAGCAAGGTACTAATGGATGACACCTTGACTCGACTTGCATCACCAATTAACTGCTCAGTCTGTCTTGCTATAATCTATGACTTGTTCATAGAGACTAATCAGATGTAACTAATGGATATAAATATACTTGGTAATTATCTATAAAAATTACTTATTCATAGAAATTGACTGATTACATCTAATAATGCTACGAGTATATGTAATCTTTCCTTGTTAATAATCGGGACAAGTTTAGTTTTGGTTTACGTGGACACATATAAAAGAAAAGAGATCAGAAGGTTAATGTCTATTACATCCTCCAAGACTAATTCAAAGACAGTAGTATGAAAGATAAATGTCCAAAAATGTTGAAGTGAATAAAGAAGATATTGTCAGGCAGTGGATGTGTTTGCACGTAACTTCAAGTGACTGAGCGAAAGTAGGTTGGACTTGATGACTTAAGCCAAGTTTGTTGTACTTACTGACTGGCTGATTAACATATACCTTCACCAAGAGACTGACAAAATTTAAGGTATTCTCGACAACTAAAAACAAGATCGTTGTACTAACTGACCAACTGATTAAGTAACTGACCTAATGACTGAAATGACTGACTTGACTGATGTACGAGTACTTACCAAATGACTCACTTACAAAAACCTTCAAGTAACTGACCAAATGACCGACTTGATAAATAAAAACTACCACTGCTGTACTTGCTGACAGACATAATGACAGACGGTAATAAACATACAAGTACAACGATGGAAATTGTGACAAAGGAAGGGAAGAGAAGCACGAGCACAAATCAATGGCAGGAGGCAGGTAATTACACAGAGCGACGTAAAAATGCCGGCCACAAAAGCACCTGCTTCATACTCGCTACACAGTCTGTCCAAATCCCAAATGAATACCGGCATCTCAATAGCCCCGTCATGTACGTACTTTTCTACACGCATTAATTAGACTGAGCTACACGGCGGCTGAAATTCACGGTCGCTCAATAGTCTTTGTGAGTTGCTATCAAAGCGATAACACGCACGAGCCAATCATGCCTGTTTAGGGATGAATATCATACTAAATTAATCCTTTACACCTACAACTGTAAAATTAAAACGTGGATAACTCGTCTGAAGATTTTTTTTTTCTTATCGTTTATATTATTTTTTACTTTTTTACGTGCTAAAGTCTGGCCAAGGACACAAAAGTCCGTTCAATACCTTCCCCACACACAAAAAGATACTTATAGGAGAAGATTCCAGAAAAAGTTGGCCAATTTAGTTTCGGAAGTGTCTTGATGCTCCAAGCAGTTCAAGTTGTAGGAGAGTAGGAGGGAAGAAAAGGCAAAAACACGCAGTTTCAGAACTTACCATTAAAAGAGATGAAGGACTTGGCCTATTGCAATATATTCTTCTTACACAGCCGTCAGGCCCACAAGAGTGTCAACCTTTCTTGCATTTCATTCCGGTCTGAGTCTTCATAATACGTACATTACACACTGAACACTTGAGACTCAAAATGTTGAATTAGCGCCCCACCACAGAGCGAGCCTATGAAAAACGTCATAGGAAGTGTTGAATTAATCATCTCAGTGCCTGCAGAATGTCGCAAAAGGTCAGAGTTGCATATAAATTCCGCCAAAATGACCTTTTCGACCAGTGTAGAACGTATAACTATTCCAACACCAAGACTAGGAATACAAAAATTAATACTAGAGCAAGGAATTCCGAATCATTCAAAAAATTACTGCATTAATACAAAATACACCGCATTTGGACACATGGACCACTGATGAATAAATAAACACTAAAGTCGTAAGTCCTTTGACATTTAGATCTACAGTTTCTCCTATAAAATAAATCCACGACATAAAAATACTCTACACTGCAGCGCCATCATATCAGTCATTTCACTTTTCCTAGTCCCTTGACTGATCATGACAATATAACACCTAGTATTTGCTAAACAAAAACATAGGGACTAAGAAAGTTGAATTACAACGTTACTCCTTTTACTATCAATCGTGTCTTTTAAGAGTATAGTCATAAGTTGGGAATGACAATTTTACTTCTCTTAAAAAATTATGATAGGGCAACCTACAAAAATTTACTGAAGAGAAGGATAAATAAAGAACGTGACTCTTATTTCTGTCAGTATCAACATTTTACTTAGCTTAAAAGAAATTATGAAAGTTAAGGGGTAAGTCTGCTAGATTTTACTGAAAATAAAAAATAAGTATCGGTGGTAAAAGCATGGAATTATTAAGTTTTCCATTTCTTTTAACGTTGCTTTTTAAAGGAACCTCAATAACTTCATCATCAACATTTTACTAAGACTGAGAAGACACCACAAAAGTTAAAAGGATAAATTTGAACAGAAGCACCACTGTACATGATTTTTGCCCTCGTCACACACAAAGAAAATCCAAAAACACCTTGATAAAAAAAAAAAAACTTAAGTCAATCCACGAATCATAATATAACAACCAAACATTCCTCACTAACACAACGACACATACGGAACCCTCAACCACCAACACACAGAAAGGAATGTATATCCAGACACACCGAGAGACAGATAGATTGACAGGGAGGGAAGGTTCAGGACATGAAGAGACAGACAGGCAGACAGGCAGGTGGGAGGAAGGGCATGGTGTGTGACGCGATGTATGTTAATTCGCCAACACTCTCCCGTCCCATTGTTGCTCCGTATGCTAATAAGACGCAGGTTAATCAAGAGTTGCAGTATCGTGATTAATGTAGTGATGCTGAGACTTGTACGGTGAACCTCAACACAAACCTACTTACCTCTCTCTCTCTCTCTCTCTCTCTCTCTCTCTCTCTCTCTCTCTCTCTCTCTCTCTCTCTCTCTCTCTCTCTCTCTCTCTCTCTCTCTCATGTCTTCATCAGTTCTGCTCCAAGTTGGAGGAGGAGGAGAAGGAGAAAGTGGAGTACGAATGAAAGGGAAGGGAAGGGAAGAAAAGGAAAGGAGGAGGAGGAGGAGGAGAAGGAGGAGGAGGAGGAGGAGGGAGGAAGGAAGGAACAAGGAAGGACGTGAGTTGAGCTGCACAAGGCAAGGAACAATATTACTTCGGGCTGGAGAGAGAGAGAGAGAGAGAGAGAGAGAGAGAGAGAGAGAGAGAGAGAGAGAGAGAGAGAGAGAGAGAGAGAGAGAGAGAGAGAGAGAGAGAGAGAGAGAGAGAGAGAGAGAGAGAGATGCAAGGAATCAAAGCGCCTCAGGAGGTATTGCAATCCACTTTGGCTGTAAATGGCAAACAAGTCACATAACAACAAAATTCCTCAAACAGTGAACTCAAAAACCAGCGTCGATTTTCAGCCTTCCAGAAAATAATGACCTGAAAATTCCTTAGTAAAATAAACCAAATAATAACCAGAAATAGAACAAGAGTAATGAGAGAGAGAGAGAGAGAGAGAGAGAGAGAGAGAGAGAGAGAGAGAGAGAGAGAGAGAGAGAGAGAGAGAGAGAGAGAGAGAGAGAGAGAGAGAGAGAGAGAGAGAGAGAGAGAGAAGGGGAGAAGGTGCCATCCCATTTCCTCTATGTCACCCTGCCGTCATGTTAGAGGAAGTAGGGCGAGAGAGAGAGAGAGAGAGAGAGAGAGAGAGAGAGAGAGAGAGAGAGAGAGAGAGAGAGAGAGAGAGAGAGAGAGAGAGAGAGAGAGAGAGAGAGAGAGAGAGAGAGAGAGAGAACAGAGGAGACGACGACGATGACGATGACAAAACAAAGAAAACTACGAAGACATCAGACAAAAAAGAAAAAGGAAGAGGAAAAGGAAGATAAAAAAAAAATATGAACATGACAATAAAGACGAGGACAAGGACAAGAAAGAGAAAAACGTGACGAAGCAACGAAAGTACACAGGAAGGAAGTTAATATAAGAGCATATCAAAAGATGAGTAGAGTAGAATCAAAGTGTCAAAAGATGCCAAAAATTGAAGACGAGGCCTGAAGAGGGAGAGCGAAGGGGCCAAACAAAGAGGGAAAAAAGAAAGTTAAAGGAGAAAAAACGAGAGGAGATATGGGAGAGTACGAAAGAGGAGAGAGAGGGGAAAGGTGTTGATTGGAGGGGTTAGAGAGAGAGAGAGAGAGAGAGAGAGAGAGAGAGAGAGAGAGAGAGAGAGAGAGAGAGAGAGAGAGAGAGAGAGAGAGAGAGAGAGAGAGAGAGAATAGTGGTTCTTGATTTTCTAAGTAATTGGATTTTCTGTAGACAATCTCTCTCTCTCTCTCTCTCTCTCTCTCTCTCTCTCTCTCTCTCTCTCTCTCTCTCTCTCTCTCTCTCTCTCTCTCTTTATCCTGGGGAGCCCCACCTCCACAAGGATAGCCAACATGCTCACAGAATTGAGTTTATCTCCGCTAGTTGACAGAATCTACGCCAATGTCAAATATTCTACTACCAAATGTCTCCAATCTCCTCGTCTTGACCCACACTACACTACTGTCATCAGAGCAGCACTAAGCCCAGATACACCCACGCCTTGACTTAGACCGGCTGGCCGCACCCTCGTCAGGGTAGTGTGTGCTGCTCTCCGCCAGTCAGCAATTGATGTTCCTGTAGCTGAAGTTGACCCTGACTTACCCACCCTCCCGGAGAACACCTCACCCACTAGTCTTCTTCACGTCAACCTCTAAAACGGATTCTCCCGTCCTACAGAAACAACTGGCAATGGAGACCCTCGCCAGAGTATGTGCCTCCTTTTTCTCCGGACACCATATCTACGTGGACGGATCCCTGCAGGCTGACGGAAGTGCGGCGTGTGCCGTGTACTCGCCCACTGTGCTGCCGCCAGGTCATGGTGAATGTTGGCCGCAGATTACCCAACTTGTCAAGTTCCACCTATTGTGTGCTCCATGTTCACCAAGACGCCGTTAGTCTCCTTACGGAGGTAAGTTTTGTGTGGGTACCCCCTCACGTGGGACTGGCTGACAATGACAAAGTGGACAGTTTCGCTAAGACTGCATGTGACCAGGACTTGTCAAGGGTGCCAGCCATTCCTTCCCTCCAGTGTTATAATAAGAAAGCTTGTATACTCAGCTGCTTATGTCTCCACGGTGCAACGTAGAAATGCCGAACGTGTGAACAGTGTATCGATACAACACTATGACAATTTCGTAACTTGTGGCCACGCGTACCGCCGTCATGGGCTGATGGTGAGCGCCAGAGTTAGGGACCGGCCATTGTGGCAGATGTCACAGGCGGAGAACGTGCCTCATTACTCCACCTGTAAATTGTGTGGCCGTGCAGGTGCCAACACACTAACTCATTACTGTCTTGAGTACCTCACTGTGAGAGACTTGCTGCTCCAGGGGCGTGACCTGATACATGTGTGTAGAGTGTGCACACTTACTTGAAAGTGACAATTCGGACACTATTCTTGTGAGATATATTAATTTCCGTGGATACTGTGTAATGCTGATCAGTGTCCTTCTTTGTAAGTGTGTGTGTGTGTGTGTGTGTGTGTGTGTGTGTGTGTGTGTGTGTGTGTGTGTGTGTGTGTGTGTGTGTGTGTGTGTGTGTGTGTGTTTCCGTCTCCCTCAACGTTTTTCCCTCAACGTGTCTTGCATGACACACATGAATCTGTAAATATTGTATCAGTTTCCTGCTTCTGGACGTAATAAATTAATCAAATCAAATCAAATCAAATCACTCTCTCTCTCTCTCTCTCTCTCTCTCTCTCTCTCTCTCTCTCTCTCTCTCTCTCTCCGTGAAGAAAAATCAACACAACATTCAAAACTTTGCGACAAGTGACCAATGGCGAGCATTTTTTTCCATGAAGGTAATCAATACGACCATTACTCTCCTGCACACACCTTCGCCACACACTCTATGGGTGCCGCTCTCTCCCTCTCTCTCTCTCTCTCTCTCTCTCTCTCTCTCTCACTCTCTCTCTCTCTCTCTGAGTCTCTCTCTCTCTCTCTCTCTCTCTCTCTCTCTCTCTCTCTCTCTCTCTCTCTCTCTCTCTCTCTCTCTCTCTCTCTCTCTCTCTCTCTCATGCGATCACTTCTGGTTCCGTAGTGTGTGTGTGTGTGTGTGTGTGTGTGTGTGTCTCTCTCTCTCTCTCTCTCTCTCTCTCTCTCTCTCTCTCTCTCTCTCTCTCTCTCTCTCTCTCTCTGCTATGTGCAAAGGCTCGGAGAAATGGCTCTTTTCAAATTTAGGGTTACGGCCGAGCAAATATGTGCATGGAAACAAAAGAAAATCGCATGTGCAGGCAAAAATTGAAGCAAAATCGACAATAAAGAATACAGATGGCATTGCTGCAGCCCGCCGACCAATCACGGGACGCCTCTCTGTGACGTCACGCCTCCAGAAGATAAACAAAAGAGCGCCATCTTGAATTCGGCGAGAGGTGAGCAGGCACGTTTCATTTTGATATCGCGACGCGTGGCATTTGGAAAGGAGAGAAAAATATGTGATTCTAAGAAAAAAAATATTTATGTACGCACTTATACATTAAATTTTATGATGAGGTGTACAATTCATGGTGAGTTTTGTTAAATTTGTAAATGCATGAGTATGTTTAGTTATCTTATTATTTTATTTATTTTTTTTCATTCGCCTCGTTTTAATAAATAAGGATTAATTGTTCATTCATTCGTTTAATGTTTTTTTTATCTTCATTTTTTTTTTCCAGCTGCTGAATGTCAAATGCGAATAAATATGCTGAATTATGTTTATTTTCTTTATTCACTTCGTTTTTGTAGATGAAGATAACTTTTGTTTCATTTCTTACGTTTTTTTAATTTTTCTTAACTTCGTCAGCTCCAGCAATTTCAAAGAAAATTATATATATATATATATATATATATATATATATATATATATATATATATATATATATATATATATATATATATATATATATATATATATATATATATATATTTTTTTTTTTTTTCTCTCTCTCTCTCTCTAAAGCCAGTAAAATTTTAAAAACAAAAGTTAAACGTATTTCTATTTCCACTTTTTATGAATACTATTACTTTTCTGACCTCCTTTGTTGGCAAGACTTTTCTAATGAAATCAATCATTGGCTGTTTATTTTTCCTTAGGCAATTTTTATACAATTTCATCTTTCATATTTCTACGCCACTTTTTTTTTTCTTTTCTTAAAACCTCTTTTCAACTTTTCATTGGCTGGAAACCTGAGAAAGAGCAAAATATTAGTACAATTTAATTTTCCTTATTAACTTTTTTTTTTCAGACAGTTTCTCAGTTTCACCAGTCACTTTTTTTTTCTTTTTAATAACGATTATTTCAATTTAATTCTGTAGCCTGGAAATCAAGAAACAGTAGAACTTTTATTATTAGTTTCATTTTCATTACTAACTTTTTTCATATATAATTTAACGGTATTTCTAGGCACTTTTATTTATTTATTTTTTTTTTCAACCTCATTCAGTGGCTAGAAATTTAAGAAACAGTAAAAATCGTATTACTACCGCTTCATTTTTTTCATTAACTTTATAGGACAAGATTTCACGGTATTTCTAGTCACATTTTTTTTATTACGATTTTTTCAACCCTCTTCACTTTGGGTCAGATCGTCGGCAATTTGCAGAGGATAAACGTCCAGTGTTTTAGAGACAAGATGAGATGATGAGTTAAGTGAGATTTCTCCAGGTATTTTCTTACAAGAGTAATTTCCTTAACAGCTCTAGATTTTCAACACGAGTGGCTAGTTACAGTCTGAAGGAGGAAGGAAGATTGTGCACGAGGAGGAGGAAGTGAAGTAGGAAGGGAAGGAGAAGAGGAAGGAGAAAGATAAGGAGGTGAAAGAGGACGACGATGAACACGAAAATGATGACAAGGAAGAGCAGGAAGAGAACAACACCCAAAAGAGATTAAAGAAATAAAAGAAAATAACGAAAAGACTTAAAGAACAAAGAAAAAAAATGAAGACAAATTTACACTTCCTTCTTTAACGCGTTACAAAAAAAAAAAAAAATTACTAGATTACAAATTTCTTTTGATAATTATGGAGAGCACTTTTTTTTTCATATTTTACACGGACCCACTATATATACACTTTTTCTCCTTTTTGAAGTCCCCCTAGTTGAAAAAAGGGGGAAAAAAAGGTAGCTCGTTAGGCAGGACCTAAGTTAAGGGGAAGGGGAGGACGGAGAAAGGAGGAGGAAGAAAGGGAGCGGTAGGAAATGGAGGAAACACTAAACTCTCTCTCTCTCTCTCTCTCTCTCTCTCTCTCTCTCTCTCTCTCTCTCTCTCTCTCTCTCTCTCTCTCTCTCTCTCTCTCCCCGTGTGTGTGAGTGTGTGTATGTGTGTGTAAATACATAAATAGTTATAGTATGTACGTAGGTGTATATGTATGCATTTATGTATGTATGTATGTATGTATGTATGTATGTATGCATGAATGTGTGTGGATACATGCCTGAAAATACGTACACATCTAATAGCAGCGATCTCTTCAATATCCATTTATCTCCATCCTCTTCCATATTCACACACACACACACACACACACACACACACACACACACACACACACACACACACACACACACACACACACACACACACACACACACACACACACACACACACACATTTTCGTATCACAGTGATGACCCAGAAAGGGACTCAGGTAAATCCCTCTCGTCCCTCTTCCCTGGTTCTCTCCCTTGGATTGGAAGAAAGGGAGAGGAGAGACACCAGGAAGGGAGGGTAGGAGGGAGAGAATAGGAAGGGACGGAAAGGTGTGGAGACAGGAAGGGAGAGAGTAGAGGAGATGGGGCAGGAGGGAAGGGAAGGAGAGGGGGAAGGAGAGATGATGAAGGTGTGGGAACAAGGCAGAAGGAAAGGAGCAGATGAGAGGCCTAACCTGATCCCGATTTTGATTAATTACAGTCCTCCCGCAAGAGAGAGAGAGAGAGAGAGAGAGAGAGAGAGAGAGAGAGAGAGAGAGAGAGAGAGAGAGAGAGAGAGAGAGAGAGAGAGAGAGAGAGAGAGAGAGAGAGAGAGAGAGAGAGAGAGAGAGAGAGAGAGAAATATGAACAGGTAGTGAACAGCGCACCAAATACAGCACACGTACTGTTCATACACCAGTAAATTTTGTGGAATCCTGGCTGGCTGTCCTGTGCTGGCCTCTACATCACAGAACTACCTTGAAAATCTCGATATTATGGGAAACACTAAAAGCACGATGGAATTAACCTACACTCGACTCCTCCTGCACAGAGATTCCAAGTGCATGTATTCGTGAAGCCAGTGAAGTCTGTCAGATCTTACACGTGGAGTAATGCGGAGGACAAGCGTGGTAATGGGTAGCAAGTCCTGTCCTGAGCGCGTGACACAAAACGGGCGAGGTCTGAATGGAGTGACCGGGTAATTAGGAAGGCAGCATCTCACGTCTGATAGGAAATATAGCAAAGCAGGTAACTCAACGGTGCTGCATACAAGGTTACGTGTCCCAATGTTAGGTCTATATTCTGAAACACTTCTGTCCTAACCTCCACTACTTTCTAAAGGTTCTAGTTCAAGTGGCACGAGTTTTTAAGTGTGCTTTTATGGTTTTAGTGACATGTTAAGATTGATTTCTACGCTACTGACAAGAGAAACTACAGAAAATCATGTTAATAGTTTATGTAGCCTCTGAAAAAGTCATGGCGGAAGAGCACAGGGCTTCTGAATTCAAGCCTTAGTTCTAGAAGCGAAATTCACGAGGTGCAGTCCCGTTTAACTTTATTTTTCATTGTTGTTATGTGAGTGAATATGTGCAAGTGTGTCTGTCTGTATTTCTGTCTGCCTGGTTGTCCGTCTGGCTAGTATGTGTCTGGTGGGCTTTAAAGAGGAGCTTTGGTCTACACGCACACTTAAAAAGGTTGACTGTTACTAATGAAAAAAAAGAAATGGACAGAATAAAATGAGAACACTAGACAACTTACTTTGAAGGTCACTCAGTTAAGAAACACCTTAAATCCATAGGTTGATTCAGTGTTTATTATGGAACACACACACACACACACACACACACACACACACACACACACACACACACACACACACACACACAACAGAAAAACGAACATGTTATACGAAAACAAAAGGGGACATCAATACACGGACGAACAGCTTCATGTACAAATAATCCAATTCATAAAAAAAAAAACTTGATGAACATATAAATTCGAAATAACTCATACATGCCCCGAACACTAAAAATCAAGCTAGCGTATCATTAAGGAAAAAAAAAAATGAAACTTAAATGATTAAAAAAATAAAAATATAAAAAGGAAAAACGTTAGTAATTGAAATGCTGCAGGGAGAAGAGAGGAAGATTCACACTACGCCCTTTTATGTGTGTGTGTGTGTGTGTTGGTATATAGGTAGTCGTACTGACCGTGATATTTAAGCCTTTTCTAAGCTCTCAATTCAAATAACTAACAAGTTCTCCTATTTTTCAGAGCTTCTGCGTCTGATATTGTGCTGGAATTTCACTTCACGTTCAAGAAATGCCGCCCCTCGTCCATCTTCTTTTCTCTGTTTCAGTTACCCCTTCCTTCTCTAATTTCCTCTTTGTCTCCTCTCTAAGCCCTCCCCTTTTCTCCCCTAGCCTTTCTTTCTTCCTACACCAAGTCTCTCTCTCTCTCTCTCTCTCTCTCTCTCTCTCTCTCTCTCTCTCTCTCTCTCTCTCTCTCTCTCTCTCTTCTTTTATCATGAGAAGCAGAATTCTATCTCCTTTTGCTTCTCGTCCCTCCCTCCTTTACTTCCTCCCTTTTTTCCTTCCTTCCTTCCATGCTCTGCCTGTCTTTCGCTCCTTTTTCCTTTCCTTTATCCATATAAGCAATAATCAACCTTCTCATCCTTTCCCTCCCTTCATCTATTCCTTCCTTCCTTAACTCCTACCCTTACTCACTCGTTTTTGACTCTCTCTCTCTCTCTCTCTCTCTCTCTCTCTCTCTCTCTCTCTCTCTCTCTCTCTCTCTCTCTCTCTCTCTCTCTCTCTCTGTTCTTTTATCCAAAGAAGCAAAATTTTATCTCCTTTCCCTCTCCTCTCTTCCTCTCTTTCTTTCGTCCTTCCTCCCTTCCTTGCTCCCTTCCCTGCTGTCCCTGTCTTTCGCTCCTTTTTGTCACCTCTCGTTCCCCAAGCTGGTAGTGGCATGTGGGGCGTGAGAGGCGCACTTTGCGGCCTCCTGCAGGTGCTGTGGGCGAGACAGGCCAGGAATACATGCATTAATAATACATGCAAATATCCTGCGACCACAGCTAACTATTGCATTCCTTTAACTTCGGCGGTGAACGGAAAATTTATCTAGCAAAAGCGTGTGTTCTGATGACTCCCCGGCAGCCTGCTTCCCACGGTCTCTCTCTCT
The DNA here is from genome assembly GCF_035594125.1 of Scylla paramamosain. Classification (NCBI taxonomy): domain Eukaryota; kingdom Metazoa; phylum Arthropoda; class Malacostraca; order Decapoda; family Portunidae; genus Scylla; species Scylla paramamosain. Next base: position 5,954,778 of record NC_087192.1, read on the forward strand.
CTCTCTCTCTCTCTCTCTCTCTCTCTCTCTCTCTCTCTCTCTCTCTCTCTCTCTCTCTCTCTCATTAAGAACAAGTGGAGTTTAGTGGGTTTTTATGATTGTTGTTGTTGTTGTTGTTGTTGTTGTTAGTAGTAGTAGTAGTAGTAGTAGTAGTAGTTTCACATTTTTAGAATTCAACAATAATTCCTACATACATCCTCACTTTAACTCTGCATTTACTTCTCTGTCTGTCTGTCCGTCTGTCTGACCATTTCTTCCTACTTCCACATCTTTCTTTTCTTCACCCCCACCCTCTCTCTCTCTCTCTCTCTCTCTCTCTCTCTCTCTCTCTCTCTCTCTCTCTCTCTCTCTCTCTCTCTCTCTCTCTCTTGGACTAATCAAGTAGAAAGCAAGGCCTCTCTTTCCATCCTCTAATCCATCAACTTAGCACTTAAAACTATTCGCGTTGTGCTTGCCTGAATGAAGCCAACGTGAGGTGAATCTGAGGCGCGTGCACACCTTCTGCATACTAATCCAAGGTGAGAGGCGAGGCGCGGGATGAACTGGGGCGAGAAATAAAGCAGCTTAGCGAAGGAAAACTATGATGCACTGGAGGATGTAAGACTGACGAATTACTTTAAATTAGTTAATGTAAGAGAAGAAATGAAAGAAAGAAGAAGACATTGGAGGAAAAAGAAGTAAAAGACTATAGGTATAAAATGTAGGGAGTTGTTCTAAGGAAGGTAAAAATAGAGTACAGAGGAATGTTTTGACTACTAGAATGAAGGTTAAAAAAAAATAAGGAATAAGAAAATTAAAAGAAAGTAAAGAGTAATGTTTTGTAATAGAGATGGAGCGAAGGTCAGGAAAAGACGGGAGAAGGGAAAGTAAAAGGAGAGAGTAAGAGGAATGCCCGTGATAGCGTCGGAGTGAAGTTAAGTCTGGGGTTGTTTAATTGACTGACTTACTGACTGATTAGCACAGCAGCTGAGTGAGTGAGGGAGGGAGGCAATGAGGCTTCTCTGCTTGGGTTCAAAGTGGAAGGTATTTGTCAACTACCCGCTCGAGAGACTGTGTGTGTGTGTGTGTGTGTGTGTGTGTGTGTGTGTGTGTGTGAGTAGAATGAGTGAGTGAGAGGATTAAAACAAATTATCCGTCTCTCTCTCTCTCTCTCTCTCTCTCTCTCTCTCTCTCTCTCTCTCTCTCTCTCTCTCTCTCTCTCTCTCCGTTTTCTCCTTCCTTCATTCACTCATTCATTCCTTTCTCTTCCTTCCTTCGTTCCTTTCCTCATTTCTTCTCTTCCCTCCACTCTTCTTACTCCCGTCATTCACTCACCTTGCATTTCCTTCCCCCGCCCCCAAACAAAGAAAAAAATACCCAAGAAAACCCCATGACCACGATATCGGATCCTGCACTTCCCGATTATGCATTTTACCCGCCCGATAAACTCTGCTCCATACCCTGCACTCCCTGACGAACGGAGGAAGCGGCGGAGGCGGAGGAGGAGGAAGAGGAGGAAGAGGCCCCAGGCGGTATCGGGACACTGGGAGGAGCCTCTCTTAGACTACCCGATAAGGCGAATGACGTCCTCCAACCCGTAAAGATTAAATATTTGAGTTTCCCATCCAGCCGCCGCCTCCTCTCGCTGGGCCCTCCACCACCACCACCACCACCACCGCTACCGTCTCCACCATCACTAACCCACGCGACCTTCTCCATAAAAGACGCTTGCAGGCCGCTGAGAAAAGTGCAGGTATAGGGTTGGTGGCTGGATGAGAGAGGAGAGGAGAGGAGAGAGAGAGAGAGAGAGAGAGAGAGAGAGAGAGAGAGAGAGAGAGAGAGAGAGAGAGAGAGAGAGAGAGAGAGAGAGAGAGAGAGAGAATGTTGCTGCCTATCATCATCTTTATCTTACATAGTGTACTTGTTTCTCAGTGCCAAGCTTCGGTAATTTGTCTTTCCTATCTTTTTTTAACATTGCAACGTGTGAGAAGAGTAAAAGAATGGAAAACCTGGATCGAAGTATCAAAATAAGAAGATAAGAAGAAATGGGAAGATCCAACAAGCCAGCAGACCTACACGTGGCAGTCCTGTCTATATAAAGTTTCTGTCAATTCTTACCTTTCGACCTCACCTATAAATTTACCTAATCTATCAAATCTCCCTGTTGTTTCTTCACGAACCTCATTACTGGGCTTATGACAATATTAAACTACAAATGAATGGAGATATTTAAAGGCGAGATATCATATGAAAGTGGAAGAATAAAAACCTAACTATCAATAACCAAACAGAAACAGCGTTATGTATTTTCCTATTGCAGTGTTCACATTTACTTAGTTCGTATTTTTAACTTGTATTTTAACGCATAAAAGTATTCACATTTTTCATTTTCATCTAGTGCACATATTCAAGAATACATACACAAACATACAGATATACAAGGATACATCACAGAGAGAGAGAGAGAGAGAGAGAGAGAGAGAGAGAGAGAGAGAGAGAGAGAGAGAGAGAGAGAGAGAGAGAGAGAGAGAGAGAGAGAGAGGTACACACAGATAAAGATACGAGTTTAAAATTTCACAAATACAATACACAGAAATATTTACATTTGTTTTCCCTACCTCCAATACCCCCTGTCATCATCATTCTCTCTCTCTCTCTCTCTCTCTCTCTCTCTCTCTCTCTCTCTCTCTCTCTCTCTCTCTCTCTCTCTCCCATCCGGGCAGAGTAAGGGGGGACAGTGAGTTTTATTTATCTACTTTGTTCAACTTTGAGCCTCGTTTTATCAAGAGAAAAGGGAGGAACCGACCTGTGATGTGGATTGTATTAAAGGGACGCTGGGGACGAGAGAGAGAGAGAGAGAGAGAGAGAGAGAGAGAGAGAGAGAGAGAGAGAGAGAGAGAGAGAGAGAGAGAGAGTTCCGAATCATTCAAATGTCCGCTAACTAAGTACACACAAGCGTGATTAGAGCAAATGTCACGCTCGCTCTCTCTCTCTCACACACACACACACACACACACACACACACACACACACACACACACAAGGACATCACCAACACCATCACTATGCCCATGAAAATTAGAGACAGACAGACAGACAGACAGACAGACAGACAGACAGAGATAAAGAGACCAGAAAAAAAAAGTTACACACGGAGATATTTTAATCAGGGAATGCAGATTACATCCTCCTGTGTATATGCAGATTACCTTAGTTTGGGGACCTCGGGATCCGCTCATTTCAAAACGTGCACAGGAATTAGAGTTGACAGGACTGCAGTGGGAAAACTATGCACCTACCTACCTACCCCTCTCTCTCTCTCTCTCTCTCTCTCTCTCTCTGGTTGGATTCACTTAAATTGGTAATAGAAAGAATCAAAGGGACAAAAAAAAATGATTGGCGGGTGTTTGTGGATGACGATGATAACAGGAGAGGTGGTGTCACATCTTAATGGCAGAGAGAGAGAGAGAGAGAGAGAGAGAGAGAGAGAGAGAGAGAGAGAGAGAGAGAGAGAGAGAGAGAGAGAGAGAGAAACAGATGCCCAAACATGTTAAAACACACACACACACACACTCTCTCTCTCTCTCTCTCTCTCTCTCTCTCTCTCTCTCTCTCTCTCTCTCTCTCTCTCTCTCTCTCTCTCTCTCTCTCCACACCAAAAATGTGGTTTAGAACAGTACGCACCCACGCTCTTCAATCTTTCATTCTCTCCCTTTGAATATATACTTTCTTTTCTTTCCCGGGCCGCGTCTCCCAGGGGCCCGCGGAGATATATTGAGCCGCGCTGAAAGTGGACTGTTTGCCAGATAAACACAAACAGACGGAAAGTAATTAGGGTGATGCAGACGCCCCGGAGGAAGGAGGAGAAAGTGCTCGCGCCGATGGAAACTGAGAGAGAGAGAGAGAGAGAGAGAGAGAGAGAGAGAGAGAGAGAGAGAGAGAGAGAGAGAGAGAGAGAGAGAGAGAGAGAGAGAGAGAGAGAGAGAGAGAGAGATAAAACATCTAAACAGCCAGCCAGGCAGACAGACAGAGACAGACAGACAGACAGCCAGACATAAACAGATTAACCCCAGACAGAGACAGAAAGACAGACAGACAAACCTCCAGAGAGAGAGAGAGAGAGAGAGAGAGAGAGAGAGAGAGAGAGAGAGAGAGAGAGAGAGAGAGAGAGAGAGAGAGAGAGAGACAGATAGACAAACAGACAGGCAAAGAACGAAAGCGACAAAGATGGAAAGAATGAAAGGAAAGAAGGAAAAGAAACATTAAAATGCAGGAATATGACAACGCGCTTTTACTCCAAAGGGACATGGAGGAGAGAAGACGAGAGATGATAAGGAGGAGGAGGAGGAGGAGGAGGAGGAGGAGGAGGAGGAGGAGGAGGAGGAGGAGGAGGAGGAGGAGGAGGAGGAGGAGGAGGAGGCGAAAATGGTAAAAGAGGACGGAAAAAGGTGAGAAGTACGAGAAAAAAGACAAGAAGAACAGAAGGTGTGTGTGTGTGTGTGTGTGTGTGTGTGTGTGTGTGTGTGTGTGTGTGTGAAGGATTACAGAGGGCTAAAAAGAAAAACGAAAGACGTGTCGAGATTTCCAGGTTTTCAGAGGCCAAGGAGGAAGGAGAGAGTACTTACTTAAGATGCTGGAGAGTGGAAAGGTGTGAGATTAGTGACTGGCCAGATGCATTACGGGCCTCACCTGATTAAACTACTTCCTCCATGTGACAGGTGTGCTAATAGAACCGTCGTGTTTGGAGAGAGAGGAAAAGAGAAAGAGATAACGAAAGACAGGTTTAAAAAAAGTATTAGTTAAAAGTTTTGTGATTTGATGGCAGTGCATTGTTAAAAATTGCCCTTTTTTTGGGTGAATGGGGAGAGAAATGAAAGGGTAGTACGTTACCTGTGGGCATTTAGGACAGATGTGGTTCGGTATGTGTCGGGGAATCTGAGACAAGCGTACTGGCGAGGGACAAAGCTGGACGCAGGCAGGCTATACATAAAAGGTAAATGTAAGAGGCGGGAGAACAGAAAGAAACGGGAAACAGAACTAGGAGAGGAGAGGAGGAGAAGGGTGTAGGGGTAGGAAAAAGGAGGTAGGGAGGACGTTCTACGGAAAGGAACATGCAAACACATAACAAGGGACATGGGTATGAAAGGTAAAAGTGAAGCAAAAATTCTGAAAATCTTTGAAAAGCCAACAACTCTTTGGGGATGACAAGACTTCCATTTTACGCTCTCTCTCTCTCTCTCTCTCTCTCTCTCTCTCTCTCTCTCTCTCTCTCTCTCTCTCTCTCTCTCTCTCTCTCTCTCTCTCTCCACTTCTTTGCCTTAATCTGTCTCCTTTCATCTAGCTGGGAGGGAGGGATGAAGGGAGAGAGGCAGGGAGGGAAGGGGAGGGAAAGTCAGCATTGTTAAGGTTTAGCAATGGAATGGAAACGGATATCTGGCGAGGGAATGGGTGAAGGTGGTGAGGGGAAGCGAGGCCGTGGTAAAAGCCCCGGAGTGAGGGAACGGGCACAAAATAAACGAAGGAATGCGCAGAAATGTCTTTGAACTGCCTGGCCATTTTTTCTTTTCTCTTTTCTTTAAACGATGACAAAAAAAAAAAAAAAATTAAATGAGGAGAACAGAGTAATAGGGAAGTAGGGAAAGGATAGGACATTTGCTCGGAGCTATTTCTAAATGCTTGGGTGTCTCATCTCGAGCACTTGTCACGACTGACTAACTGTTTGGATATGAAATTCAAACTAAACGGGTGATTTTCTGAAAAAAAAATATTTCGAAGCAAAAAATAAATAAATAAATAAATAAATAAATAAATAAATAAATAAATAAATGAAAAGCAAATCCATCTCCATAAAAGAAATAATTTAGTACTGAAGATAAAAAAAAAAGTCTTTAATTAGTGTGTTTTGACTGCATCACGGGGAGATTTACTGAATAATATCAAGAGATCTTTATTCATCTGTTTTTCTTATACAGATTTCTTTTCTTGACTTATATTGACGTGTGTGTGTGTGTGTGTGTGTGTGTGTGTGTGTGTGTGTGTGTGTGTGTGTGTGTGTGTGTGTGTGACGTCCATGGCGGGTGCTTGGTGTGTTATTCATGACCAGAGTTTCGTTCGGCTTCCTGGGCTTCGGGTTATGTGTAAATATGTAATGCTTGGGGGCTGAGAGAGAGAGAGAGAGAGAGAGAGAGAGAGAGAGAGAGAGAGAGAGAGAGAGAGAGAGAGAGAGAGAGAGAGAGAGAGAGAGAGAGAGAGAGAGAGAGAGAGAGAAACACACACACACACACACACACACACACACACACACACACACAATCTAAAACAATACATTCTTCAACACAAGAATTCACCTTCAAGAAAATGACAGAAAAGCCAAAAACTACAAGATACGCAAAATACACGAAGGAAAGCCAAGTCTCTACTGCCCCGCCTTGGTTCACGTGGATAAGAGTTGCAAAGGAAAGGTCCCCAGCACTCAGCATTGTCTGTTCCTGTCACTCTGAACTATAAGAGTATATGGAAGGTGCAGTGATGTTGTGTGTGTGAGTGAAGGGAACATGTCATAGAGATTAAATATTGATGATGATGATAATGAAGAGGAGAAGGAGGATTGGTTAATATGATAACAATAACGATAATAGTAGCGGTGGTTATAATGATCATGATTAAGTAATACTAGTAGTAATAGTAGTAGTAGTAGTAGTAGTAGTAGTAGTAGTAGCAGAAATAATAATAATAATAATAATAATAATCATAATAATAATAATAATAATAATAATAATAATAATAATAATAATAATAATATGAAAGCAACAAAACATCATCATTAGCAACTCACAAACTAAATAGAGGAAACAATGAAAAAAATCACAAAACCACACCATCCTTCCTGTAAGAGTGAACGCAGGTGAAGCGGAAGAAGCCAGCAAGGAGGAGGAGGAGGAGGAGGAGGAGCAATAACAGAGGCAGCGGCAAACAGGCGGCCGGACAGGTGTGGGTGTGTGTGTGTGTGTGTGTACAGGGCGTCACAACAGACACTACTAAGCGTGCCTATGCAAACACGGGAGCCAAAGCCAAGGGGAACGCAATACTAACACACACAGTAGCAAGACAGTCTGACAATACTCCTCCTCCTCCTCCTGCTTCACCTCTCCTCTTGCTCCTCCGCCAAGCCTTCGCTAAGGGAGTCAGTGCTGGTGGTGGTGGTGGTGGTGGTGGTGGTGATTCACGGCGCCAATATATCACCGCTGTTAGATAAGGACAATCATATTTTACTGCGAATCGCTTTTTCGCCAAGTCCAGCAGGAGGCAGGAGGTGTTGGTGGGTGACATGGAGGAGAAGGACGAGGAAGGAGAAAGGAAAGAGGAAGAAGAGAAGGAGGAGGAATACAAGAGCATAAAAAAAAACAATAGAAACTGCAAGAAGCCATCACGCCTACACGTGGCAGTCCCTTTATGAAACATATCTATCAAATTATTGCCACCTCTCATCCCCATTCGTAAATTTATCTAATATTCTTTTAAAGCTCCCTGATGACTGTGTGTTAACAGCCTCATTGCTGAGTCTATTCCATACATTTACCATTCTACTTGAGAACCAATTCGTTCCTCTTTTTTTCTTTTTTCAAGCCTAAGTTTTCAAACTTGAACCCATTATTTCTTTTCTTTCCCGATTACTGATCGAGAAAATTTTGCTTACATCACTCTTGTGAGGAGGACGAGGAGGAAGAAGAGTTGGTTATTTTAGCTGATTGCTGGTGGTGGTGGTGGTGGTGGTGGATGTGAATGACAGAGCAATACAAAGAAATACAAAGAAGGAAACAAGACAACAACAGTCCTTACGGGATGTTTCTTGGAAATACAGGAGTGAATTTATTTAATGTAAAAGTTAAGGAAGTGGAAAGTGAAAGGCTGAGGTTGAGTTTATAAAGTCTTTAGGAATGTTAATATGAAAAAAAAACAGTACAACCTTTTATAGACTTACAAAAGCTGCTACAACCATAGGAGACGTCAACGTGTGAGAAAAATAAGAGATGTGGATAGAAAAAAAAAGGAAGCTGCAACAAGCCAACATGAACAATTGAAGCATAGTGAATTTCTGCAAGAAAAAGATAAATCTACTTGGAACAATTATTGAATACATTAAAATATTCCGATCCCGGATGAAGGAAGACTTTGACCTCGCATCACACACAAGTAAGAAAAAAAAAAAAACATGAAACTGCAAGAAGCCAGCATGAATAAGCATAATTCAATTTGAAAGTTACCAAATACCTTAAATACTTTAGTTCTGAAGGTGCTAAAACTGTGATCTTACAAACAAATACTTTAGTTCTGAAGGTGCTAAAACTGTGATCTTACAAACACAAAACACAACCGAAAGAACACCAGAAAAACGAGAAAGCTGCAAGAAACCAACTGGGAGACACGTGGCAGCTCCTTAACACACGTAGCAGTCACCCACTCACTGCTCAAGTTGGACATTAACTTCTTATCACTAACAATCTTTGCTACCTCATTAGGAACCAATCTATCTCAGTTTGCCAAGGGCTCTACCGGTGAGAGTGTGAAGTGTGTGTGTGTGTGTGTGTGTGTGTGTGTGTGTGTGTGTGTGTGTTTACCTAGCACCGTCTGTGAGTAGAGCACTGCACACCCATGTTTTAAAATCAATGGCTACAATCACGTGTTCATTACGGAGGTGGTGGAGAGTTGGCTTGGGTGAAGGATGTGGCAGTGGTGGTGGTGGTGGTGGTGGTGGTGAGGGAGGAACCAGTAGTGCGTCAGTAGTGACGGGGGAGCTGGAGGCGAGGGCGGAGGGAAGGTGAGATAATGACAGCGATGTAGTGTTAGTCAGAGGGCGGGAAGGGCATTACTGATGTGTGGAGAGGAGGATGAAGATGAGGAGGAGGAAGAGGAGGGGCAGGGACAGGAGGAGGAGGAGGAAGAGAGGGAGAAGCAGTACCCATTTAACTGCAGCCATAAAGTAACGTGTAATGAGAAAAGTATTAGTGTGCGAAGGTCACACGAATTACGGGAGAGGAATGGAGGCAGCGGTAATGACGACGACCATGATGACGACAATGACAACGATGAAGGTGACGATGGCGAGAATAAGAGTGGCGGTGGTGACGACAATGATAATTATAATGATGAAGTGAAGATTACCCTGAAACAAGAACTACACGAGGCACGAGGCACGTTTTCTAGCTATTCAGGTGATAAGTACAGGGTGGAAAGAACCAGTGGAAGGAAAGAGGAGTAGAGGAGAATAGGGATACTGGAATTTTGTTATGATTAGGAGAAATGTTATTGATGTTTCCTTAATAAATCGATTTCAAGTGAGTAGTATAATTCTCTCTCTCTCTCTCTCTCTCTCTCTCTCTCTCTCTCTCTCTCTCTCTCTCTCTCTCTCTCTCTCTCTCTGCTGCAGTGGCAGAGATTCTTGCAGCTTCCTTTTTTACATACGTTCTTATGTTTTTTTTTTTTTATGATCCTCACACACGCACGACCAAACAAAAGACATCAAGGAAACACCTACATAAAATCGTCAGTCACTTTCCACGAAGCAAAACATTTCAGAGGCGAACTCATACACAGTTTGCACGTTTTCTTTAACACTTGAAAGACTCCTGTATATTTTAATAGATAGCAGATTCCAAAAACTTCCTCCTACACCTTTTAGTTGCTTAAATACAACAAGAACTTCCATCACACTAGAAACACTAAAACTACTCTGTCTCCCACTAGTATACAGTTCTTTGCGTGCTGTGTGTAATCATCAAGGCGTCACACTTAATGCACCGTCACCAGCAGGGCGTCACGGAAGGGTGTCGGTGCTCAGTGACAGTAAGGTGTAATGCTACGATGTGCCAGGCAGTGCTCGTCTGAATATGAAGGAGTATCTGCCGTGTAAGTTTATGGCTCGCTGTATAACCACGCGTGCATCGATTTCGTTTTTTTTTTTTTAACATGCTGATACACATACGAGCAACTCGTACATGCGCCCACATATACACTCGTCCACACACACACACACACACACACACACACACACTATATCACATTTGTCTCACAGTAATCACCTTCAGAGTTATTTTTCGTGTTATCATTTCTATCAAATTTCTCTGCTTGTTTACCCACTAATCTCCTGCTGCTGCTGCTACTACTACTACTACTACTACTACTCATCATTTTCACTTCCTTGTCCTTAATAATTTTCATTAATGTGCTACAACTCAGAGCTAATTGGTAAGATTAATTGGATGATTTTGCCCGTTGCTGTTTTTCTGTTAATTTTGTAACTGGTTTCACGTTACTTATTCTGCACTCTCTCTCTCTCTCTCTCTCTCTCTCTCTCTCTCTCTCTCTCTCTCTCTCTCTCTCTCTCTCTCTCTCTCTCTCTCTCTCTCTCTCTCTCTCGTATCCCAATGACTTCTGAGCAACAAGCTTGACAATAATTAAGGTTCATCCTCCCCACACGTGTCAGTCAGTCGCTTCCTTTTATCTGCTTCCATAAAAATATTCCTACTCGGAACCAGATAAGGAAAAATTTAACTTAGAAATGTGTACGACTTCAGTAGTAGTAGTAGTAGTAGTAGTAGTAGTAGTAGTAGTAGTAGTAGTTGGTGAGTGAAAAAAAAATATAAGCAATAATAAAACGACCCAAAAAAAAGCGAAGAACATAAATACGAACAAAACAACAGCAGCAACAGCAGCAGCAACAACGACGACAGCAAAACAGGAGAGAAAGAGAGAGAAATAAAAAACACCCACTAATCGTTAAACTAGACCTCAACGCATCACACAAAACATTAAATCCCGCTCAAGATAAACCTTTAGCAGCCAGCCGCGGGAATCCGTCATCATTAGATATCTCTTTGTTGTATCTGCTATTGGATATCATGTATTTTCCTCCCTCCAAAATGAATTATGGCCAAATTCTGAGATGCGTTTTGCAGTATCGCCGCTCGCCTCTCCTGCGACGTCCTGAAATTCTTAAAACAATAGAAAGTGCACGCGAGCAGACTTGGATGCGAGCGAGCGCTTCTGAGAGGGAAGTAAGAGGAGGGCGGGGCAGAAGAAAGGGAGGGGAGAGGGGAGGGTATGAAGAGGAGGAAGACTGGAGGGATGCACGCAGTGAGGAACAGTGAGTGGGCAAGAAAAGGAAGACGTTTTTGAGGGCGAGTGAAAAAAGATGGATGCAAAATAGGTTTGTGGTGCAAGGATTTTTAGTAGTAGTAGTAGTAGTAGTAGTAGTAGTAGTAGTAGTAGTAGTAGTAGTCGTCGTCGTCATTCAGGAGATAATAGATAAACAATTCTCCTTTAGGAATATCTCCCTCATTTTCTGTCTAGGATGAAGAGAACACAGGGGACAACAAAGAACAATGAAAAGCCTCCTCTGTCGTTGGTCTGTCTTTCTGTCCGTTTATGTTTAATGTTTCTTTATGTATCTTTCAATCTGTCCGTCTGTCCGTCCGCCTGCATGTTTGGCCAGAAGCCCGCCGGTGTCTGCTTGGCTGTCTGTCCTCGCCCGTGTGTTTTTCTGTGTCTCCGAGGAAGGAAGAAGTTTGTCAACAAGGGTGAAGCAACTTGTGTAAACTTGGCTAACTCAACGAGACGCGGTTCTTCTCCCATGCTCTTGATCTCCCTGGCCCTTGGTAAACTTGCTGGCCGGGGTTAAGTGGAACAGTCAGCTCCACCTCTCCACCTCTCCACTAAGCTACCTACACCCAACCTTCCTTCTGCCTTCCAACTTTGCCTTTTCAGTTGTCCACTTCTCACCATAGCCTCTCTCTCTTTGTCCTTTTCAGCTATGTTCTTTCCTGCTCCTCAGTCCCTCCCCTTGCTAATGCTTCCCATTCTATGCAACCTCTCCACTATGCTGCTTTCGCCCGACCTTCCTCCTTCCTCCACCTCCACCTTTTCCGTTGTCCACGTCTCAAAGGCTCGCGTCTCTCTGTCCCTTTCAGCCACGTCATCTCCTGCTCCTCTCTTTCTCTCTCTCCCCTCGCTAGTGCCACCCATTCTATGCACTCACACTCTCACCCCTGCTGCCCTGCTCTTCCTCACCTCGTTCCTTCTCGCCCTGTCGGAAGTTCCTGTTTTTTCACCCCATTTTCCCGCCTAGACGCGTACCATTCCGCCCTTTCTAAGCCATCAATCACCACCAATACTCGAAGGGGAGGAAGAACAGACGGGGAGAGATGGAAAAACTGGCTGACTTGCGTTGGTGACGAATACAAGCCACCGATGGAGTAAAGAATGAAAGGAGTAATATATTAAGAGTCCTTGGTGGCCTACAGGTAGTGGTGATGGTGGTGGTTGTGGTGGTAGCAGTGGCTCGGACGGTAATGAAGAAAAAACGTAAGAAACTGTCGCCGGAAACAGAAGGAAATTTGCAGTGTTCGCGCAACCAACAAAATCACAAAACTTTCCACCTCTTCCCGCCACCCACCCCTGACCCACCACACCTCACCTCACCTCCCGCTCAACAAACGCGCCACATCAACACCCTTCACGCTTCCCCACACCTTATAATTACCCAGACCACCACCTGCACACGCCACACTGCAACCCACCAAGCGCCCGCCATCGGTACCCACGCCTCACCGTCCCCACTCAGCTCCTCCCCTTTAAGGTCCTTCCTTTGTACCTGGTCTTCAGGGGACGTCACCCCGCGACCCTAAAACTCCGAAGCACAATCATAAGAAACTTCCATTGTGAGGTGGTGGCGAGAGGGGCCGGAGAGGGGGTCGGTGAGGGGGGAAGGACCAAGGGCGGCCTCTTCGGGGGAGGTGAGGGTAAAAGGTAAAGCGGAGGAAGAAAGAAAAGAGGAACGTGGTATCGCCTTTAATGTACGACAGATTACGTGAAGAAAACGCAACAATACGGAGGTGATTAATCCTTCCAGGTGATGATGCCTAAACTGTTGTATGGGACACCTTGCAGTAATGGATTGTATTGTTAACTGTATTTTGTATGGCTGTGTGTATGTGTGTGTATGAGAGAGAGAGAGAGAGAGAGAGAGAGAGAGAGAGAGAGAGAGAGAGAGAGAGAGAGAGAGAGAGAGAGAGAGAGAGAGAGAGAGAGAGAGAGAGAGAGAGAGAGAGAGAGAGAGAGAGAGAGAGCGTGTAAGCACAGACAGGACACCTGCAGTATGGGCATAATCACGAGTGGGCAGCAATATAATAACGGAGGAGCGGACAGCCCTCCATCCTCATCCCGCCTCTCTAATATGAATACTTACACAAGGACCAAAGTTTAATGTCGTGTTTACAATGAAAGAAAACTCCGCCATTCTGCGAGGGGTAAACAAAAATAAAGAAAGGCAGCAACATCACAATCTTTTCTTGCATACGAAAAAAATTAATGCCACGTTTCGAAAAAAAAAAAGTAATGGTATTATTTTTTTATTTGGGTCTTGTTGACGCGCGAAATTCGGAAATGTTAGAGCAACTTTTGTACTCAACGACGCTTCGGATGCCGCTGGAAAAGAGCAAATTACCGCGCTCTTCTGCAACAATGGAAAGAACACAAGCGATCATTTTACTCTTCCATTTGTGCCTCGCTTGCCTAACATTCCTATCCCTGTATCAGCCTCGCTTTACTGAAGGGAAAAAAACTCGTGCCCTACTCTTTTATAAGGGTAGAAAAAAGTAAACACGTGTTTGTGTGGTGAGTGATGCACGGTGTTTATGAGGGAAATAGAAATGGAGTAATTATTTATCATTATTTAAGAACTGTAGAGAAGCAAAATAAGCACACACACACACACACACACACACACACACACACACACCAAATATTCCCTAAGCATTGAAAAGAGTATGTTTTCAAATGGTTAAGTCCAGTACTTGGCACGCACACAGGCAGTACTCCAAGCACCCTTTTCAGCCAACTTTATCCTCCCAGTAAAGTAAAAAGATAACATCAATATCGTCAAAGCCACATCACTCTTAATGGTGAAATACGTTAGGGTTATAAGGCCTTTGCTGCTCCTTGGCCGCTCCTTCCACCTCTCCACCTTCCCTTCCACCTCTCCACCTTCCCTTCCACCTCCTCCTCCACCTCTCTCTTCCACTCCCCGGCACCTGCTCCACCGCCTCGGAACGACCGCCACCTCTCTCCTGCACTTCCTCTTTCGGGGCAAATCGAACGTGCCGCCCCATGCACCAATCTGCCTAACCGAGCCTCTCCCGCGTCACTCTGCCGGATGCGCCTCACTCCCGGGGGAAAATCGCCCATTGATAGGGACCGCAGCGTCGAGGTAAGTTGCCTGTTTGCTCCTTCCCTACAGTGAATGGGAGTTTTGAGCAGTGCTGTAGAGTGGCCAGTAGTGAGATGGCATGTTATTATGAAAAGGTAACTGCAGGTAGAGAAGGACTCGGGGGGAGAGGGGTTGAGAAGCATTGTCATTGAACAGTCAGTAGTGAACGCGAATGTTGTTGTTATTGAAGAGATAATTGGCGGTAGGCATAGATATTGACAGATGGATGGATAGATTTTTTGTTTTTTGTGTACGAGGAGCTCTGGTGAAGGACAAAAAAAAAGAATGAAAAGAAAAATAAAAGGCACAATTAAAACACCAGTCGCAAAAGAACAGTCAAAAGGATCATGCAAAATAACAAGACAGATTGGTAACTACACAGACACATAGATATGGATAGACAGGCAGACAGATAGGTAGATAAAGGTAGATACAGATAAATGATTTGATTGTTGAAGTAAAAAAGGATAACTAAAGATGTAAACGAAAAAAAATAATAAAAAAAAATGGCAGGAGAGAGAGAGAGAGAGAGAGAGAGAGAGAGAGAGAGAGAGAGAGAGAGAGAGAGAGAGAGAGAGAGAGAGAGAGAGAGAGAGAGAGAGAGCAGGTAGAAAAGAAAATATTGGAGGGGAAAAGGAGGGAGGGAAATATGTGATATGTGAGAACGTGGACGAAAGAGGAAGGTAATTTGTTGGTGAGGAGGAGGAGGAGGAGGAGGAGGAGGAGGAGGAGGAGGAGGAGGAGGAGGAGGAGGAGGAGGAGCATGAGTCTTTATGAGGAAAGAGAGACGCGATGTTAGGGCGGAGGTGCCGAGGGGAAAACGAGAGAGAGAGAGAGAGAGAGAGAGAGAGAGAGAGAGAGAGAGAGAGAGAGAGAGAGAGAGAGAGAGAGAGAGAGAGAGAGAGAGAGAGACGTTACTACAGCGGGTCAATCGAGCGTTTCCCCCTCCACCTCCCCACCCCCCCCTCTCTCTCTCTCTCTCTCTCTCTCTCTCTCTCTCTCTCTCTCTCTCTCTCTCTCTCTCTCTCACGATAAGGAGGACTTACCGGAGAGCGGAGACGATCCCCAGGGGTGATTAGCGTTTCCGGCTCTCTCGCTGAAACCCGCAAATTGAGAACCCGATCGACGAGAGAGAGAGAGAGAGAGAGAGAGAGAGAGAGAGAGAGAGAGAGAGAGAGAGAGAGAGAGAGAGAGACCGGCTCTCTCGCTGAAACCCGCAAATTGAGAACCCGATCGACGAGAGAGAGAGAGAGAGAGAGAGAGAGAGAGAGAGAGAGAGAGAGAGAGAGAGAGAGAGAGAGAGAGAGACGAGGGATCATATAATTGGACAATAATAGCAATAACAAAGGTGCGTTTATATGTTGTTGTTGTGGCCTTGGTGGTGGTGGTGGTGGTCGTAGGAGGAAGAGGAGGAGGAGGAGAAGGAAAGAGAAAATGAACGGGCGGAAGGGTAGGGAGGAGACCTAAGGGGGGGCCATGGAGGAACGGAAGGAGAGAATAGGGAGGAGGGAAGCGAGGAAGCAGGAGTAGGAAGGCAGTGGTCGTTACGGGAGCCTTTGGAGGTCATTGTAACACAACAACAACGACTGCATTGGTGGTACAGCGTGGTCATGAAGATTACCATGATGTTAGTACGTGTGTGTGTGTGTGTGTGTGTGTGTGTGTGTGTGTGTGTGTGTGTGTGTGTGTGTGTGTGTGTGTGTGTGTGTGTTAGTGGGCGAATGCGACACCTCCATCACCTGAGTAAGAAAAGAAAAATCTGAATGTATTTCTGGGAAGGAGATATAAAAAAAAAAATGTCGATAAGAGAGACGTGCATGAAACAATCTCTCTCTCTCTCTCTCTCTCTCTCTCTCTCTCTCTCTCTCTCTCTCTCTCTCTCTCTCTCTCTCTCTCTCTCTCTCTCTCTCTCTCTCTTTGAACCTGCAGTAGCAACACAAACTTTGCCACACGAGCTGGACAATACCAGTATTTCCTAGTCACCTTAGATCAAAGTAATCTCGTGTGTCTTGCAGCGTTCTCGAAGCCACGTAGTCATCCACCACCACCACCACCACCACCACCACCACCATCAACGCCGCCACTACCATCTGTTTGATTTTTGGAAACTTAATGGGATGCCATACTTAATGATAATAATAATGGTAGTGGTGATAATGGCAATGCATGCAATGATAATAATAATAATGATGGTAGTGGCAATAAGGTCAATAATTATTAGGTTTGTAGGTATAATGAATTTGGGTGTAGAGATATGCGTATTGTACTATAATAAATATGATGCACTCCTAAGAATTTTAAATATTTCATCTATATACAATGGTTCTTCTTTAGGTAAATAACATATCCTAATTACTATTTTTTTTATTATTATTTATTTTATAAGTTTTTGAACACAGGTTATATACTTGTACCTATACAAAAAAAAAAAAAAATTGCAGTTATAAAATTTGCTCAAAGTTTATAGACAATTAAATCAAGAATATGAGAAGAATATTGATATAAAAATTACATATCAGTCGAAAAAGTGTGTTTTATAAGTGTTTTAGTTTCACTGTTTTATCTCAATATCTCCTGTAATGTCATTTATTTTTTAAGTGATAAATGGCTGCTCAATAATCAATTCTGATGCGATGAGTTCATAAAAGAGCTTTGTCTCAATGGAACCGACCTACATTTTCTTTTAAATTTAATAATACTCATATTGTAACGTATCAATGTGAAATAAAGAATATATACTTAGGTAATACTTGATATCTTAATATGTTGATCGATAAAGTAAGAAAACTGCAACCAAGATGATCAACAACCAGTACCTTCTGCAATACTCGCCAATTTTGTCTATTTCCCATTTGTTCGTGTATTTATGACTGTGTGGCTATTCTACTTAAAATTCCTTTGTAACAGACCATTATATGCTACTAATTATTGTAAAGCAAACGTAATAAAATCATGATCGTGAATTAGCCCTATTTACGTTTAATTAGCTTACAGCTCCTGGAATATTAACTCAGTGACCAATGCTAAGCTGTAAAATACATCAAAGCCAATCATACAACAGATTTCCTCTCACTAATACAAAGCAAAGCAACCCGTGTATTATTCTGTGTATTATTCTGTATCGTGTATTGCCCTCTGTATTATTCTGCGTATCATTTATATTTGTCAGTAATAAATAATTACATGTATTTCGCAAGATTCATTACATCAACTGAGAAAACATTTAATTAGGATAAACTTGCAAGGGCAGATAGGACAAGTGAAGACAACGCCCCCCTCGATGACGTTTCCCTCCTTCCTATGACTTCGACTTAGAGAAGGCACGAGTATCAGAACACCTCCAGAAATAAAATGACCAACCTAGGGATCAGCTTTTTTTTATTAACTTCCGTATTGTATTTTTATTTATCTATTTATTTTTATTTTTCTTTACTTATTTATTTTTGTTATTCTTGGGCAACATGCTTTTCACACGTAACACAAATTAACTGAAGAAAATATATCTATGGTTTTTGTTCCCACACGCTGCTCATCCGGACTGTTTTGTGTTGCGTGCCAGCGTCTCACTTGCGATCAGTTAAGCCATATTTTCTTAAGGAAACGAAAAATAAACATGGATGATACAAAATTTTAAAGATCCACCGAGGAGCTTTTAAATTTAAGTCTTTCCTTCCTGCAAGATTAAAAAAAAAACAAAAAAAATCGTTAACTGGTGATTATATTGTAACCACTTCTTTCCTTTGAATAGTAGTAACGGGAACGTAATAATAGAAATGATAACTACTCTATAAAAAACAAAAATGATTCACCGTCGATTAAAATTTTTCTCTTTCTAGTCTTATTTTTTTCTACTCCTTTTTGTTATACCCGATATTTACAAGTGTTAGAATACAAAAAAAAAGATTGAGTTAATTAACATACGTTTTACTGATTCACTTTTATCTATGTTATTTATTTATCCTCCTCGTCATCCCTTCTTTTCTTCCACTTCAGATCTCCCACACCAGATTATTCATTTATTTACCTTTCTTTATCTTATTTACCTATCTTACTTCTCGTCCTCCTCCTCCTCCTTTCTTCCCATTTCCCCGTAACACCAGACAGCATCTCTCTTAGGCCTCCCCAACCAATCTCCCCACCCAGCACACAGCACCTGCACGAGTAATGGAGAGAGAGGGCACAGGTAAACGACTTTCCCTCACATAACACGGGCATAGTACATATGTTTCCCCTTCTCCCTCCCTCTCTCTCACTATGACCATCACGCATTCCAGAGAGAGAGAGAGAGAGAGAGAGAGAGAGAGAGAGAGAGAGAGAGAGAGAGAGAGAGAGAGAGAGAGAGAGAGAGAGAGAGAGAGAGAGAGAGAGAGAGAGAGAGAGAGAGAGAGAGAGAGAGAGAGAGAGAGAGAGAGAGAGAGCTGGATTACCTGAGGGAAGAAAACTTGGTAGCAGTTAAGTGTCGTTCGCGTGCTGACGATGGGAAGGAAAGGAGGAGGGAGGTGAGGTATACGGCAGAGAAAAGGAGAGGCGAGGAAAGTGGGACAGAGGGATGGGAGAAGGAAAAAAGGAGGATAGGGGAGGTAAGGAAAAGAAAGAACGGGGATGCGAGAGGTAAATGACAGGAAGAGGAGGAGGAGGAGGAGGAGGAGGATTTTTGTTCAATAATATTTTCCCACATGAAGGAAGGAAAGAAGGGATGCGGTAGGGCAGGAAAAATGGAAGGTAGGAAAATAGGAAAAAAAGAAAAGCAGAAAACGGAAAAAAGGAATGGAATCTAGTTGAAAATAGCTTTGGGATAAACATTACTTTAAACACAAGAGTGATTTACAATACTGTTGCTGTGGTTGTATTGACGGAGTACCAAGCTTACACTGCAATACTGAGCCAAGCAATGATTTTTCAGGTGGGTATTGCGCAACTGATGGAAAAGGAGTTGCCTTAAGGTTCAAAGGTGGCAAAGGCTTCAATAAGGCTGGCGTATTTCACTCCGTCTCTTTAATCAACAATGGAATACAAATAAAATTTCAGATATTGTGATTCAGTCGATCGGGAATTCCTTTCAGGTGCGCCGCCTCGCTACACGCGCCCCACCTGGCCAAGCTGCAGTCCTCCCTCAGCGTGTACACCAAGCCGCTGGGGAGTACAGTGGTGTCTATTTGTGGCCCTGATGTCACTTGCCCGTGCGTCATCAAGAGGGGAGCACAAGCATGTTTGCTCAAGGGTGTCAAAAGTTTTAGGAAACGTTTATTCCGTGACGCTCTAACTATTTTTGATAACATAAGCACCAATGTGAGTTTCATTCCTAAAAGAAGAATAGAACTTTGATCATAAATTGCATTACAGAACAATAAGTTTATCAAGAAATGTAATATTATTATATGTGTAAAGAATTACATTACGTGGAAAAGTTGTTATCCTAAAAGGCAGCTCTAGACGTTTGTTACACCGCTTATGTGTCAGTCACGTGCACTAAGTAAATATTACTCTAAACAGTTCGTTCGTTGGGTAATAACTGCTACAAAACCGAAAACAAATACAAACTTTTCACTACCAAAGCATCTAATTTAATGAGCATAACCTGGTGGGTATCAGATGGCGCCACGCAGTGAAACGATTCCTTTACTCAGACACTTTCTTGCACTGAGAACGATAGTATATGCATGAGATAAACTGAAGTCATCATAACCATAACAAAGAACAATATCACAATAAGCGTCACTCAATTTTCGTGCATATCTAGCTGATGAGAAGGGCTGGCCTGCATCATCAGCATTAGAAATATGAAGGATAGCGACTAAAACCAAAAAGCAAAGATTATCATGCAATCAGACACTAGCATTCACTACTTCAAGGCTGCACTGCCACATTTAAGACCGATAATGATTAACCAAACAAATTTCCTTCAGATTATTTCACTGACTAATAAGTTTTATTTATCTCCAAAGGCCACAACATGATACATTCAGGGATTATGTACGTGTGTGTGTGTGTGTGTGTGTGTGTGTTGATTGAAACGCTTTGAGAAGGGAGTTTCCTGGCGCAGGAGGCGAGGTAAGGAAGAGCTATAGAGGAGATAGCAGAGGGAAATAAGAAAAAAAGAAAACGGAGGATACTGAGAAAGGGAGAAGGCGAGAAGAGAACAAAGGGGAGGGAACAGGAAACATGAGGAGAAACAAGAGGAAAATACAAAAAAGGAGGAAGAACATGAAAAGGAAAAAGATAACAAGAGGAGGAGGAGGAGGAGGAGCAGAAGGAGGAGGAGGAGGAGGAGGAAGCTAGACTAGACGTGAGATTCACCCGACTGGAAGACCAATAATCCGCGCAAAAGGACGAAAAGGAAGAGGAAGAGAGAAGAAAGAGAAGGAGAAATGGGAAAGACGGAAAGAATACAAACACGACGACGAATTTTAACAGAAAGTAAGACGAATATGAAGAAAAAACGAGGAATATAGGAAGTACGAAGTAGGAGGAGGAGAAGGATGCGGAAGAAGAAAAAAATGAAAATGCTTAAATACAAAAAAAAACATTGCAAAAAAGGCGAAGAAAAAGAAAGGAAACGAAAACAATGGAGACAAAAGTAGAAATTAATTTATAAATTAAAGACGATAAAACAGAATAAAAGTGTAAGAGAGAAAGACTTAAAAAGACACATGAAAGAACTTAAGAAATTAGAAACAAAACTGCAAAAAAAAAAAAAAGAACATGAAAGAAAAAGTACAATTAAAACTCAATACTAACGAAAAGTTATGGGAAAAAATGCAGGACGAAGAAAAGGGACGAAGAGAAAAAGAACACAGAAAAGTAGAAGGAATAAAAGTAAGGAGCTGGGGAACACTAAGGACCAACGGACGAAGAAAATGAGAAAGAATGGCTGAATAAATTTATTAATTGGGAAGCTAACGAAAAAAAAATGAAAGAAGTGAAGCAGAGAGAGAGAGAGAGAGAGAGAGAGAGAGAGAGAGAGAGAGAGAGAGAGAGAGAGAGAGAGAGAGAGAGAGAGAGAGAGAGAGAGTTTAGTTAAGACGATAGTAAACATAGGAAAATTATATGAAAACTTGTTAATTCTAGTTTTCTTTTCCTTCTTCACATATGATTTAAGAAACACTGATATCAGGGAAAACGTAACACAGGAAATTAGTTAGGAAGAATTACTGCTAATGGAAAAAGGAAGAAGAGGAGGAGGAAGAGGAATAAGAACAAGAAACAAGAAGAAACCCAAGAAAAAAGAGGGAGATGTGGAAGACGAAAAAGAAGGGTTAGAAAAGTATAAGTTAAGAATAATGGACAAAAAGAAAGTAAAAAAAAAGGAAGCATTAGCCGAGAGAGAGAGAGAGAGAGAGAGAGAGAGAGAGAGAGAGAGAGAGAGAGAGAGAGAGAGAGAGAGAGAGAGAGAGAGAGAGAGAGAGAGAGAGAGAGAGAGAGAGAGAGAGAGAGCCTATAAAAAGAAAAAGGAGATAGTGGAGACGAAGAAAGAGGAGGAAGAGGAAAAGTAGAAGACAACAAAGAGATGAAGACGAAGAATAAAAATGAAAACCAGGTAAAGGAGATGATGGCCAAGAAAGAAGAGGAAGAGGAGAAGGAGAATAAGAAAGAAAAGGAGGAAAAGAAAAGGAAGAGGAGGAGAAAGGAATGAAGAATAAATATGAAAACCAGGGAAGGAGACGGTAATAAAGAAAGAGGAGGAAGAAAACAAGCAGAGTATGGAAGAAAAAAGAATAAAAAAGAACAAATAAATGAAAGTCACAAGAAAAGAAAGCAATTGTAAAGGAGTAGGAGGAAGAAGAGAAAGAGAAGTGAGAAGGAAAAGAAAAAGAAAGCGAAAAATGAAATGAAAACTAGAAAAGAAGAGGAAGAAGAGGAAAAGGAGAATGATGAAAAAAAAATCGGAAAAAAGGCGAGGAACTGAAAGAAAAACCAAAGAAGGAAAAGACGGCAGTGATAAACGAAAAAATGAGAAAACGAAAAACGACGAAGCGGAGAAAGGAAAAGAGAACGAATAAGAAATAGGAAAGAATAAGAAAACGAGGACTACAAAAGGACAGTTATTTAATTGACATACGGAGAAACTTCACCATTTATTCCTCTTCCTCTTTTGCAACACGAATGAGACGAAAGGTAAGGAGAAATAAAGGTTAGAGGAAAACAGGAAGAATACCCACGCTCTACCTGCAACTCCACCTGCACAGCTCCTCCCAATTAGCCTGCCAGTCTGTTCGCTCCGTTCTTCGTTACGCTTCCCACTTTGCGCAGCTCTCTGACCATCAGGCATTTGGGGATCAGTCTGATTGCAATGTATATGCGACACACACCAACAATCTCTCTCTCTCTCTCTCTCTCTCTCTCTCTCTCTCTGACCACTTTCCCTCTTTGCTTCTCTGCCTGCCTGGTTGTTTCTACTCAATTAATCCACGTCTCTCTCTCTCTCTCTCTCTCTCTCTCTCTCTCTCTCTCTCTCTCTCTCTCTGGTAGTTATCGCTATCTCTCTGTCTATATCTGTTTGGTGTAATCAATCTCTTGCTTAGTTTTTTTTTTTTCCTTTTTTTCATTTTTCTTTTACCGTTTTATTTCTTGTCATCCATCCATCCATTTCTCTCTCTCTCTCTCTCTCTCTCTCTCTCTCTCTCTCTCTCTCTCTCTCTCTCTCTCTCTCTCTCTCTCTCTCTCTCCCCTCCACCACCACCACCACCACTTCCTCTTTCTCCCTCACTAGACAAATGAAAGCTGCCAGTGAGACCAACTGAAACCAATGTAGACGAAGAGCTCTCTCTCTCTCTCTCTCTCTCTCTCTCTCTCTCTCTCTCTCTCTCTCTCTCTCTCTCTCTCTCTCTCTCTCTCTAGACAATAGCTTAATGAACACCAGGCCCACATCCGACATACACCTGCCAGCCAAGGTGAATGAGCTCTGGTTCAGGGAGGAGGAGGAGGAGGAGGAGGAGGAGGAGGAGGAGGAGGAGGAGGAGGATGCAGAAGAATGTTCTGCATATTTTTTATATCAGCAGCAGTTTTCTGATCAGTACAAAGAAAAAGATAACCATTTCACTTTAGAAAAAGAAATCTCTCGTTGAATACAATGTTGTGGCCACAGTGCTGAGACATTGTACACGCATGAGACGTGGAATTACTTCTGAGAACATCATTGCTGTCAATTAACGCAGATTTATCGGTGCATGTTCCTGAGCTCATTTTCATGTTTAGGGCAGCTTGCTTTATTTGGGCAACCTTCCACGTTAGTAACAAAGGACGTTTTTTTTTTTTTTTTTTTAATCATTTCCTCACTCTCGTTCCCGATTTCAAAAGTATGAAACGTTAGAAATTTGCGTGATCAATAAACAAAGACAGCAGTTAATACATTTTGTAATTCTGTGTTTTCATACATTTATAACAAGCACTAGTGTTAATGGTCCTCGTCGATATAACCATCAGAGAGCAACACCACTGGCAAGGCAACTGGCTGTTGAACGTGTTTCAGTGCTGAAATAATCAAGGGTCTTGCAAACAAAAGGTTAAAGCGTTCATGTCACTTTTAAAAGGAAGAAATACGAACAGGGGAGTCGTGGTTTAGTATGGCTTCTTTTTCTGATCCAGTAAAGAGCCAAGCGTTGTATGAAACAGTAACAAACGCATTATAATAAATGGTGAACAGATTACGTCAACAGCGGGAGTAAAAATAATACCAGTTTCATTGTTTTGCATGTACTCGCTGTGGACAGTATCATATTTTTTATTGAAATTCCAGCAGTGGCGCCGCATTGTACAGGCGGGTGTGCGTACACCAGCGTGTAATATGCATAGTTACAACAAAGAGTTTTATGCTGGTAACATTTTCCCAAAATATTGGTTCGCGGTCTCATTATACAAAAGCGCGTGGCCGCCAGTTGTCTTTCACTTTTATCCATATAAAGTCCGCGAGAATGTTACGCTGCAGAGAAACGACAATTGTGACACAATTAAATACAGAGGGAGCTTCTGCTTAACATTAATTTTGTTACTCATGAAAATAATGAACGGCATCATTTTCATTTTACCTTATGAATAATTTGGTAGCGATATTGCAGGACTATAGATGACTGTGCACAGCGACACAGCAGCACGTGTCAACAATAACAATGAAAGTAGTGATAATGTATATGCTTTACAAATCAAATCTAGCTTAATGCCTTCCATAATTCGAAAAACACCGCTGATTACGCGCTTCCTCTTACAGCACTCGAATGAAAATAACCTAATATCACATTACCTCGAAATCTTCGTATGCTGGAGGTTTAGACGCGGCCAGTCCCTGCAGGAGTACGTAATGGTAATCCGTCTTCAGGAAACGAAATCAACTCCATAATAACTCAACCCTCAGCCCCTTGGGTACTAAGCGCGGCCGTCACCCTTGCCTTGTTTCCGCCAGACCCTTCCACTCACTCCTGGCAACACCCTTCCTTCCTTCCTTCCTTCCTTCCTTACCTCTTTCTCTCTTATCCCTTACTCACCCCCTTCCTGTCAGAGCTTGTGTGTTCATCCCTTCCTCATCTGTCTCTGATTCCATTCTTACCTTCTTCCTTCCACTAAATTGTTACTTGTCCTTTGCTTTATTCATTCTCTCTCTCTCTCTCTCTCTCTCTCTCTCTCTCTCTCTCTCTCTCTCTCTCTCTCTCTCTCTAAAGATTCTAACATTTACTTCTTCCTTATCTCTAATTAATTTGTTCACTGAATCTTTATTTAGTTTCTTATTTTCTCCATTACTTCTTACATGTTTTTCTTTTCTTTTTTCTCCTCGTTTTTTTAATATATTTTTTTCTTTTCTAACTTTTTTTCCCTCGATTTTTATTTTATTCCTTTTTCATTTAATTTTTTCGCCCTTCATGCAACCATTTTTTTTCCATTTCCTCCTTTGTCACCCTGCTCTCTCTCTCTCTCTCTCTCTCTCTCTCTCTCTCTCTCTCTCTCTCTCTCTCTCTCTACCCACATAACTCCTACACACACGTGGCAGTCAATTCGTGATGTGAGCAAGGAAACACATTTAATCTGCGTCCCACGCCTCCTGCTGCTGATTGCTTACTAAATAGGTTACTTTAGAGATGGTAGGTAATGGTGGTGGTGGTGGTGGTGGTGGTGGTGGTGGTGGTGGTGGTGGTGGTGGTGGTAAGAACAGGTGAAATGATCCGGATAATGCTTTCTTGTTAATGAAGCTTTCCTTTTTTTCAATTATTTCGAACAGTCTTATACATTTTCAAGTCTGATGATGGAACACGTAGATTCCGAAACAGGGCATTAAATATGTATATTCCAATCCTGTTCTTGAGCTTCATTCTGGAACTGCACTTTCCACCATCGAGATCAGTACTGGATAATATTCTACATTCTGCATTATTATTTGTCGTATTGAGGGCCAAAATTATTTTCTCGTCGGTGTTCGCAAAGTTGAATAGCACTTAAAATTAATCACTTATATTCAAGGTCACATAACTTTTATTATGGTTAAAATATGGCTATGATTTTCTACAACTACTACTACTACTACTACTACTACTACTACTACGAGAGAGAGAGAGAGAGAGAGAGAGAGAGAGAGAGAGAGAGAGAGAGAGAGAGAGAGAGAGAGAGAGAGAGAGAGAGAGAGAGAGAAATAGCTATTAACGCTAATTCCATTCGCAAACACCCGAGTTAAATGATGGGTTGCGCAGCTTACACCAAAGTACACGGGTACGCGAGAGAACACACACACACACACACACACACACACACACACACACACACACACACTACAAACACGGGATCTAATAAAAAGAGAAAGATCAAACAGCAAATGTAATGTTTTCCAAAGATAGATCCCCCTCACACACACACAGACACACACACACACACACACACATTCAATGGACAAAGCAGAATCAACTAATGAAAAAAGTTTTATTTTCTGAACACATAGTATATCATGGCAAGAAATAATGCAATACTATAAAATCAAGGAGGAGTTAGTGAATAAAGAAAAAATAGTCAAATAGAAAAAAAAAAAGGAAAAAATGGAGAGAAATTATCAAGAAGTGAGTGTAAAGGAAATGATGCACGTAAAGAGGGTTCAAAGAAAATCTGAATGAATGGAAAAATAATAAAGGAAAAAATTAACCGGAAAAAATTAATTAGTTAGAGAAAATAAAGAATCAAATAATAAAAGGAAGAAAACAAATAAAACGAAAAAAAATAAATGACAAGAAAAGAAGCATGAGAGAGAGAGAGAGAGAGAGAGAGAGAGAGAGAGAGAGAGAGAGAGAGAGAGAGAGAGAGAGAGAGAGAGAGAGAGAGAGAGAGAGAGAGAGAGAGAAACTTACTTAGATATAATATACATGCCAGAACACACCTTATCCTCATCATCTGACCATACAACTAATGAAAAAGTAATAGTAAAAAAGAAAAAAACACATTAGAAGGCTCTCTCCCCACCTTCCGTCCCTCAAGCATATACTGAACAGGAAACATTTCAGAAAGAAATACCTTGCGGGGAAGTAAAAACCAGAAAGAAATTTTATATGAAATAATGAAAATACATGAAATGAGATACCCCCATTACCTGGAGGCACGGAAGAGAGAGAGAGAGAGAGAGAGAGAGAGAGAGAGAGAGAGAGAGAGAGAGAGAGAGAGAGAGAGAGAGAGAGAGAGAGAGAGAGAGAGAGAGAGAGAGAGAGAGAGAGAGAGAGAGAGAGAGAGAGAGAAACCAAGATTCAGGGAAAGTAGGACAATGAATAGAATGACTGGCAATGAAAGAGGGGAAAAAATGGTTAGAGGAGAAACGTGAGGGATTTCTACAATACTACAATACATTACGGTAGGAGGGAGCAAAGGATAAATGGAAGAAAGAGAAATTCCACTGAAAATCGCTACTAAAGAACAAGACAGAGGAGAAAATATGAAGACGGAAACTCAAAATTGAAAAATACAGGTGAGGTTACAAGAAATTATAAAATTGACGATGAAGGAGATGCGACATAAGGATCAGAGAGAGAGAGAGAGAGAGAGACGCAATTTGATCCCCTCTCTCTCTCTCTCTCTCTCTCTCTCTCTCTCTCTCTCTCTCTCTCTCTCTCTCTCTCTCTCTCTCTCTCTCTCTCTCCCAGGGCAAAGACTAACGGACGCATCTCTCGCCATCACCAAACAAAGACGCGAAAGAAAAGTATGAAAACAGAATTAGGAACCATTACCTTCAGCCCTGGACGGTTCCCCTTGCACCGGAGAGAGAGAGAGAGAGAGAGAGAGAGAGAGAGAGAGAGAGAGAGAGAGAGAGAGAGAGAGAGAGAGAGAGAGAGAGAGAGAGAGAGAGAGAGAGAGAGAGAGAGAGAAAAAAAATTGTTTTACAGATATTTTACACTATATTTTCCAAGTGAATGAGATATCTTTATACGAGTGTTGGAGGAGGAGGAGGAGGAGGAGGAGGAGGAGGAGGAGGAGAAATAAAGTTAAAAAGGAAGAAACAAGACTAAAATTACGAGAGTTCCCACTCCTCCTCCCCCTCCTTCCGCTCCTCCTCCTCCTCCTCCTCCTCCTCCTCCTCCTCCTCTAGTTGCAAATGACAGTCACGGAAGAAAGAGTCAGTGTTTTCGTAATGAGTTGAAGAGGCGGAGGGAGGTGGGAGGGAGGTAGAGGGCAAGAGGGAGACAGAGGGAGGGAGTAAAGAAAGACGAGAGGAAAGGATAAAGACAGAAATATAACATTTTTTTGACACGTGCGCCCCTCTCTCTCTCTCTCTCTCTCTCTCTCTCTCTCTCTCTCTCTCTCTCTCTCTCTCTCTCTCTCTCTCTCTCTCTCTCTCTCTCTCTCTCCTTTCAAGTCCTAATAGCGTCCTTGAGGTGGTCGTCATCCTACAGGGCGGAAGGGGAGGACCAGGAGGAGGCTGCGGCCTACACGTGGGTTACCTGTAGGCTGAGGTGTGTCTCAAGCGGCACGCTAATTGGCCCCCGCTGGTCATTACATGTAATTGGATTAACCTTCAGGTCACCATTTGAGGGAAGATATGATGACCTCTTCACCGGGAGTGTTATATGCGGCAAATGGAGTTACGCGATGGTCAGTCCAGATTGGTCTTCAGCGTGAGGCTCCTCAGTGTGGAGGGAGAGGCTAAGGTGGTGTGTAAGTGAACGTTGCTACTCTTGTGGTATTGTGCTGTTGTTATCTGTTATGATCTGTTTAGGAGACAATATGATAGGAAGTAAAGACTAATGGTTTTATTCTCGCCTAGATATAATGTCTAAGAAAAAAAAAAGTCCAAATTGATTTGAAAAAAAATATATATATTTTTTTAAATAATTATGAAAAGTGTACTGTTGAACAGCAGGAGTAAGCTGATATGGGGCTCAATATAATTTTGAACAGAGACTTTAACAAAACTGGTACAATTATGAAACTTGTACAAAATTGTTATATTCTCCAGAAACTTCATTCCTTGGACCGAGTTTTCGAGTCTTCGAAGACTCGACTTAAATACATTCCTTTATCAATGAGATGCATGATTTACTACGTAGTTGTACTTGAAACATCTTGACATGCTACAGCTGCCACCCTGACATGACACTTGCCTCAACAGCACAACCCGGCGTAACCCAAGACAATGTATCAGAGAAATTCCCAAAATCCTATGAAATTCATCTAGACAACGCCACGGGAGCCGAGTTCGATACACAGGCGATAAGCGGAAACGAATCCAGGCGCAGCACGTTCGAGGCGCGAACATTAGCGATTGGGCCAGAAAAGATTGCTGCTAGAATACGTCGACGCTCTGCTTTTTGCGTTACACCACGACTCTCATCCTTCCTGGGAGTAAGTCTTAGGTTTTACAGCAGTGTGTGGAGTAATTCCCGGTGTCTTAGGTTTTACAGCAGTGTATCTTGACCAGATGGGTTAGCGATATTCCTGCCATGCGTCCAGTTCAATGCCTTTATTTGCGCTGCTTCAAAGAAATCCTTTCCCTCTACTTCTTTACCCTTGAGGAAATCCCATCCACCCAACTGCATGGGATTCTTATCTTTAATTCTAGACAAACTCATGGAAAGCTCAGGTA
The DNA here is from genome assembly GCF_035594125.1 of Scylla paramamosain. NCBI lineage: Eukaryota > Metazoa > Arthropoda > Malacostraca > Decapoda > Portunidae > Scylla > Scylla paramamosain. Next base: position 5,984,057 of record NC_087192.1, read on the forward strand.
TTTATAACTGATACTGAGTCTTAGGAAACTCAAATCACGGAAACTGGTCATGGGTCAAGGGGAGTTCCAACGAAATTAGACCGAAATCAGACTTCCAGTGTCATTACAAATAAGAATGATGACCAGAATAGCGTCAATATAATAGAATGTGTCCTGAGATGTGTTCTCATCAACACTTGCATACCAAACTCCTACTTTCTTTTCGAAGAGGTTGAGAGATTTCCTTTCCCTACTCCATTTAATTTTTCCCTTCATCGCCTTCCTCTTTTCTCTCTAATAACTGCGCTTATATTGTGTTTCCAAGAGCCTAAGGGACGATAAAAGACGGAGGAGGAGGAGGAGGAGGAGGAGGAGGAGGAGGAGGAGGAGGAGGAGGAGGAGGAGGAGGAGGAGGCAACATTGTATTTTGTAGCTTCGTAAAACTTTCTAAAAATAAAAGATCACTTAGTAGATAGGGCGAGATGGTGTTTGTAGCTCGTGTGTTGTTGTGTCAGTGCCGAGAGAGAGAGAGAGAGAGAGAGAGAGAGAGAGAGAGAGAGAGAGAGAGAGAGAGAGAGAGAGAGAGAGAGAGAGAGAGAGAGAGAGAGAGAGAGAGAGAGAGAGAGAGAGAGAGTATATTAACTGAGTATATTAATTTTCATTATTATATTTTCCTGTAAGTGTTTCCAAAAATAGTACATTGGTGAGCTGAACATCCACTACACTAACATTGAAGGTCTCTAATTCATTACTGCCTTCATTACACAACCTGAATAAAAGAAATACTAAGAAATACATTTACACATCACGATAAAACAAAAGCAAAAAAAAAAAAAAACTGATAAAAAATACCATATAGTTATGAAAACTTACCGAAAATAAAAACAATACATTTCTTTTAATTATAAGCTAGAATTCTTTAATTTACTACGAGCCCCATGTATGTTCCAGTACGAAACTTGTGTATTTTTTTTTTTTCCGAGCGGGTCTCCATGACGACTGAGAACGCGCTGTATGCTGCCGGGAATCAATTAGTGTCGCAGGAAAATGTCGTTGCCTCCTCGTGGGGAAGGGAACCTAATTTACAGAGATCACCGCTGGCGTCTTTGGGGAATCAGATTGATTTCCTCCGAGAATTTACAGATTACGTAAAGGTGCTTTTCATTTATATATTTTATTTTATTTTCATGTAGGGGTATTTTTTTTTCGGTGGTAACTAATTGGAAAATACGTATATGGGATGGAGAACTGATTTCTTATTTAATCATTTGATGGGGAGTTAGATTTATTTCCTCCAAGAATTTACAGATTTCGTCAAGATGAATCTCACTGACTTAATTTTCAGATGTAAGAAAATTTTGTCAGGGTAGTTACTGGACAATTTATGGGATGGAGTACTTCTTCATATGTAATTATCAATGACGTCCTTGGGAATGCTTTTTATTTCCTCAGAGATGTAGGAAGGTTCTTTTTTTTTTTTTTGTTTAGGGTAGCTCATAGAAAACATGATAAGTCAATACTTAAATCCTAAAAAATCATTTGTGGTTCCTTTGAGCTACCAGATTTATTTACTTAAAGAATTCACACATTACTTCATGATATTCTTTTTTTTATTTATTTATTTTTTCAAATAGGGAGATTATTCAGGGTAACTAATGATAAATATATGAAGAACAAAACGTCTTTCACAGTCACCTCATTTCTCTGAACACTTCGTTGCCACCACGAGCTAAGACACTGGCGACTGTTACAGGACTGAACGAGACTCAGTCATGTAAACTTTTGGAGAAGTCTGGATGATAATAAATGCTGTGATGATGGTGAATGCTGCAAGATTGAAGGAGACTTTGCAATATGATACTTGGCATGGAACATCCTTGTACAAATACTAGAAGATATACCGATAATGTCACGCAACTTTATGAAATCAGACCATGGTTTACTAATGCACACGTTATCATGTTTAGCGTCTTATTATTATTTTTTTTTTCGCTGAGTTTGCAATTAATTTCGAGTAATTTATTTACATTTTAATGTAGGAGGACTTCTTTGTCAGTATACCTAGTGGAAACTATCAACGTGTATGTATATGAGAATAAAATACAATATAAATTGTTTGCAGAAGTCATTTAAAGCATTCCTTACTAATCCCTTCTGAAATATTCACAAGCTTCATAAATATACTTTAAAACGGAACGTTCCACGAAAGAGTCTAGCCTTATCGTGTTTGATACCAGCGTGAATTAAATGGCTATTATTAAAATTCATAAAAATAAACTTGCAGGAATAAACTTAATTCCCAAAACCCTCATTCCTTTCCCAATTGCTTCAAAATACAACTAGAAACATCTTTAGTCCTTTAATGTAATACATTTATTCGCCACGAGAATGTGATGCAACAAAATGAAGGCTTCCCTCTATCATGAACTGTATTCCCCTAAATTTATTTTCCTGTGAACTTCTGATAAAGGAAACGAATTTACAGAATATCTTGAAAATTCAGAGAGAGAGAGAGAGAGAGAGAGAGAGAGAGAGAGAGAGAGAGAGAGAGAGAGAGAGAGAGAGAGAGAGAGAGAGAGAGAGAGAGAGAGAGAGAGAGAGAGAGAGAGAGAGACTCGTTTACATGAAAGCCATGCATCCACTCCAAATACAAGAGCTTAAGTGGACTCACAAGAGCGGTACTGATTTTTTTTTCTGCTTTGATCCAGGTACTGCACCAGATCATCTCCTCCTGACACACACACACACACACACACACACAGCACTCATCACATCACTAACACCCCACTCCCACACTTTCTCTCCTTCATCAATGCAATTTTTTCCCTCCATATACACATTTTCCAAACCCCTTCCTCCCTTCCCATCCCTTCCCTCCATTCCTACCTTTCCCCTCCCTCCCTGCTTTTCCTACCACTCCGCCGCCATTACGGGTAAGGATAAAACTATTTGCCACATCTTCCTTCAACATTTTTGCGTCACCATGCCGTGTCGCTCCAAATTTCCCTCCGCCTGGTTATGGTAATGAAGGGAAGTGGGGGAGGGAAGTTGGGGATGGAAAAGGGGGTAAGGAGATGGGGAGGGAAGTGGGAGGGGGTTGGAAAAGGCCTTTAGTAGTCCCTTTCTCTCTCTCTCTCTCTCTCTCTCTCTCTCTCTCTCTCTCTCTCTCTCTCTCTCTCTCTCTCTCTCTCTCTCCTCTAGCCTTCAATCTCTCTTCCCCTTTTCTTTCCTTCTAACCCTTCATCTCTCTCTCTCTCTCTCTCTCTCTCTCTCTCTCTCTCTCTCTCTCTCTCTCTCTCTCTCTCTCTCTCTCTCTCTCCTATCCTCTAGCCTTCAATCTCTCTTCCCCTTTTCTTTCCTTCTAACCCTTCTCTCTCTCTCTCTCTCTCTCTCTCTCTCTCTCTCTCTCTCTCTCTCTCTCTCTCTCTCTCTCTCTCTCTCTCTCCTATCCTCTAGCCTTCAATCTCTCTTCCCCTTTTCTTTCCTTCTAACCCTTCATTTCTCTCTCTCTCTCTCTCTCTCTCTCTCTCTCTCTCTCTCTCTCTCTCTCTCTCTCTCTCTCTCTCTCTCTGCTGGGGAAGGCGGTGGCGGTGAAGGGTCCCTCGCAACACGCAGAGACGGGCGGGAAGGCAAACAGAATCTGCAGTGTCAACTCCCACGCGTCAAGCTCCGTATTACGCGGAGCTGGGTCTCGTCAGGAGTGTAATGATGCTTTTATGGAGAGCGAAAAACATCCATCACCCTCCGTTCCGTGTGTGTGTGTGTGTGTGTGTGTGTGTGGGTGGGTGTCGGTGTGTGGGTTAGTGGATATTATTACGACTTTCATGTTGGTGTTTTTTTTTTTTCATATGTTTTTGGTGATTAATTTTGTATCATCTGTACCAAAGGAGTATCTTTTTTATTTTAGCTTCCTGCGTCATACCAGCAGTGTGTGTGTGTGTGTGTGTGTGTGTGTGTGTGGGTGTGTGTGTGTGGGTTAGTGGATATTATTACGACTTTCATGTTGGTGTTTTTTTTTTTTTTCATATGTTTTTGGTGATTAATTTTGTATCATCTGTACCAAAGGAGTATCTTTTTTATTTTAGCTTCCTGCGTCATACCAGCAGTGTGTGTGTGTGTGTGTGTGTGTGTGTGTGTGTGTGTGTGTGTGTGTGTGTGTGTGTGTGTGTGTGTGTGTGTGTGTGTGTGTGTGTGTGTGTGTGTGTGTGTGTGAGAGAGAGAGAGAGAGAGAGAGAGAGAGAGAGAGAGAGAGAGAGAGAGAGAGAGAGAGAGAGAGAGAGAGAGAGAGAGAGAGAGAGAGAGAGAGAGAGAGAGAGAGAGAGAGAGAGAGAGAGAGAGAGAGTGAGTGTGTGTGTGTGTGTGTGTGTGTGTGTGTGTGTGTGTGTGTGTGTGTGTGTGTGTGTCAGCGCACCCTGAAGCAAGGTGTTAGAGAGGGTCGTAGACCTTACAAGTCTTAAATTTCCGACACACACACACACACACACACACACACACTCTCTCTCACTGCCTTGGGATATCCTATAGTCCCGATCAGCCTGAAGGGAGCAGGAGGGGGAGGAGGAGGAGGAGGAGGAGGAGGAGGAGGAGGAGGAGGAAGAATACGTAGCATTAGTAGCTGCAGGAAAGACAAAAGAAGGAGGAGGAGGAGGAGGAGGAGGAGGAGGAGGAATATAAGGAGATTAAGAGAGGAGGAGGATTGAGCTAGATCATTAGAATGACAGTATCGTCAGTTATCAAAATATATCACTAATTACTTGTTCTCACAAAACCGTAAAGAACATACCAAGGATCCTCTTCTACCACACTAGACTTGACAAAGTTACACAAACACAAAGGTAAAGGCAAAGAATAAGAAAGTAAATAATTAAATGAATGAAATAGAATGAAATAAATTATAATAATAGATAACAAAATAGTGATACTAATAAAACAAATGAATAAAGTGACATTTGATGTTTATACAAGTAGAAATTAAATGTTACGAAATTGGCGAGTTTCTTTTTTTCACAAATAAATAAAATAAAAACAATAAGAACACACAATTATTTATTTATTGCTATCTTTTTTTTTTTTTTTTTTTTTTTTTTTTTTTTTTTACGAGTCAGTGGTGCCAATATAACAGCAGCGCGGAAGACAGTACTCCATCATTTGCCTCGCCACACTCTCGCTTCCCTGGACACGGGAATAAAAAACGAGATCCGTGGCCTTGTTGCCGCTGATTGATTTATTATCGTTACCACGTAAGGGAGCGGAATTATCTTCATTATATTTCACCATGAGTGGCTAAAGAGCTTTTTATGGATTTATTCTTAGTCTCTTGGAAATTTTATCTCCGTGCTCACTCTTTTATTTTCTCTCTCTTTCATTACTCTTCCTCGAATTCTTTAAACATTAACTTGGCCATTAAAGTCGCTGGCTGTCTGCTTTATACATTTCTTTACACGATTTTTTCAACCAATTATTTTTTTTTCGGAGGAAGAGAGATATTATGTTTTACTTTCGTATATTATGTAGTTTACAGTGTGTTTGTGTGTTTGTGTGTGTGTGTGTGTGTGTGTGAGAGAGAGAGAGAGAGAGAGAGAGAGAGAGAGAGAGAGAGAGAGAGAGAGAGAGAGAGAGAATTATCAACATGACAAATACTCAAAACGCTAAACGGAGCGAGGCGGGGAGGCGAGAGAAGAGACAGACTATTAGAAATTATGCTTTACTTTTCATAACTTATTCACAGTTTACGTATTTTCTCGTTCGGAAGACTTCAACTCAATTAGGACAGCATTGCGCAGGAAAATTTTCTTCAATGCAATTAACACCGTCTAACTAATTCCGGTGTGTACTGCAGCTTTTCATTTCTATTAAATTAACTTTCTCACACCTCTGCATTGCAAGCGTGTTCTCTCCTTCTCTCCCTCTCTCTCTTCTCTTCCCCCTAATTGGATTTTTCTTATTAAATTCCAGAAACACTAAGATCCCTGCGCGCCGGGGCCCCACTGACCTTGCTTATGAAGAAGGTCAGTGTCCGCGGTGAAGACTGAAGCGAAGATCTCATCACTTTGATGGGAATCGTGGCATTGTGAAGCCTGGTTTGGTCTTTATAAGAAGTAAAAAGGGGGGAGAGGGAAAAGAAGGAAAAGAAAAGAACAAAGAAAGGAATGAATGAATGAATGAATGAATGAATGAATGAAGGAAGGAAGGAAGGAAGGAAGGAAGGAAGGAAGGAAGGAAGGAAGGAAGGAAGGAAGGAAGGAAGGAAGGAAGGGAGGGAGGAGGGTATGGATAAATGAAAGGACAGTAAGATAAGAGGAAGGAAAATAATAAGGGGAAGATGAGGAAAAAAAGGAGGAAGAGCAAGAAGAGAAGGAGGAGTATCCTGTATGGAGCCGCCGGCTGGACGCATCGAAAAGGACGCTTTGTCTAACTGCTGCTTCAGATCCTCTTTGACCGTAACAGTGAGCAGGGAAGAAGAGGAAGGAGGAGGAGGAGGAGGAGGAGGAGGAGGAGGAGGAGGAGGAGGAGGAGGAGGAGGAGGAGGGGGAGGAGGAAAGGGAAGGGAGAAGAGCAAGGCCTGTGAAGGTGATTAAGGGGTGAGAGCAGCAAGGTGGAGGAAGCAAGGCTGGTAAGAGAAGGTCGGGTAGACAAGGCAGACTCAAAGTGTTGGGGTGTGAGCTAACTAGGTTGGGAGAGGAAATAGGTAACAAAAGGAGATGCAGGTGTGAAAGGGCCGCAGTGAATGTGTGTGTGTGTGAGAGAGAGAGAGAGAGAGAGAGAGAGAGAGAGAGAGAGAGAGAGAGAGAGAGAGAGAGAGAGAGAGAGAGAGAGAGAGAGAGAGAGAGAGAGAGAGAGAGAGAGAGAGAGAGAGAGAGAGAGAGAGAGAGAAAACGCGTTTGGGTACAGTACAGTCTCTAAAATAATACATCAAAGCATGAAAGATTTGTGCAAGGAACGTTAATCTTTACATAATATGAAGGTAAAAAAAAAATACAGGATAAAAAAGAATAAAGGAAAACACCACTATTTGCTAATCACTTAAAGGGCAAAACGAGATTAACAATTGCAACGTTAATTTAGTTTTTCGAGACTGCCCAGTATTCCTCAAAGTTCAAGGTGGAATAGGACTAAAAATAGAATAAGGCATTCTTTCGTAGCTTACTACTGAATGGGATCCAGGAAGGTGGTGCTCAAGCCTTAAATTTGTCACGAGCAGTGGAGAGAAAACCTGAAAAATTCGTTTACAGCGGCACAAAGAAACTGTATTGATTAGAACTGTGAGATGCGTTGCGTTGTGTTGCGTTGCGTTGCGTCGAGTGGCGTTGGATGTCTTGGGTTGATACGTCAGGAGAAAAGAAAGTTGAAAATCCTACTCTATTTTACCAAGATTCAGTTATGGAAGTCAGGAGATTGCTAATAAACCATCCGTGAAGCTTTTCTTATCGAGGAAAGATAAGATGCCAGTGGTTTATATAAGCAGGTGAGAACTGAAGGTTGGCCACGTCACCTTTCTTTGAGACAGACTAAATGTAAGCACACTCTAATGACAAAGAAGGCTGATGTTGAAGCACCGAGAAGAAAAACAACATCAGGTAGGGAAGCACAGTCTTGAGAATCATAAGACCATCACACCGTACGAGTCTCTTGCCAAAACTGAAAAAAAAATAAATGCAAAGAAAATACACCTGGGAAAAAGAGTAATAAAGTGCCGGGCATAATTAACTCAGACGGTGGAGGAAGAAAAAAGAAGCATCTCGGAATCATTAGGCGAGTCTTGAGCTACAGCCTCCGCCGAGAGTTCGACTTTACAAACGAGACAGAGCGCGGAGAAGTGTCATCTGGACTGAATAGGGCAAGGCAAGATGAAGAGTAAAAACAGCTGGGGAGATATTCTGGTTGAATGCCAAGAGTCAGAAGTGAGTAAACACTAGAACAATACCATAAATCACACCTTACAAAAATACGAGAGAGAGAGAGAGAGAGAGAGAGAGAGAGAGAGAGAGAGAGAGAGAGAGAGAGAGAGAGAGAGAGAGAGAGAGAGAGAGAGAGAGAGAGAGAGAGAGAGAGAGACGCACACTCACAAGAAAAGCCTAACTTACCCTCTTTTCACCTGCCTCAGCGCTGCACTAGAGAACGCAACGGAGATGGCGATTATGGGCGGCGGCGGCGGTAGAAATGGCGGTGGTGGTGGTGGTGGTCGGAGAGAGAGGGAGGGAGCTCATCACACCGAAATATTTCCTCCCTAATCAAGGACAATTATATTTTTTTACTGCCGTATTCATGCCGACAGAAGTCCAGGAGATTGGAAAAGTTGAATCGTTATCTTAGTGGTCGTGTGTGTGAGTCTGCGAGAGAGAGAGAGAGAGAGAGAGAGAGAGAGAGAGAGAGAGAGAGAGAGAGAGAGAGAGAGAGAGAGAGAGAGAGAGAGAGAGAGAGAGAGAGAGAGAGAGAGAGAGAGAGAGAGAGAGAGAGAGAGAGAA
>NC_087192.1:5995000-6007500 GCF_035594125.1 Scylla paramamosain
GAAGGGCGGGAGAGAGCAAAAAGGGGGGCGCATAGGAGAGATAGCAGCTGGAGAGACAGATAAAGGAGCAGCTGGGGAGTGTGAGATAGGGAGGGAGAGGAGGAGGGAAGGAAAGGGGGTAAGGGAGGAAAGGGTGCCATCTGGAGCTTCCATCGTCCCGGTAAGCTACGGCACATCTGCTGTGGTTCTTTCCCTTCCTTTCCCTTCACCTTCCTTCCTTCCTTTCCCTTCACCTTCATTCCTTCACGTTTCTTTCATCTTTCTTTCTTTCTTCCACTTCACCTTCATTCGTTTTTGTTCCTTCTCTTCCTTTCCCTTTACTTTCCTTCTCTTTCCTTCAATCCTTCACGGTCCTTCTCTTGCCTTTGTTTCGCTTCCTCTTATTTTCCTTTCCGCTGAGTTCTTTCCTCTTTCTTCACGGTCTATTGCTTCTTCTGAATTCGTCTCTTTTGTTTCCATTTCCTCATTTTTTTTATTCTTTTCCCACTATCGTCTCTTATTTTCTTATTTCCATTATTTCCTTTTCTTTCCATTCCGTAAGTCAGTTCCTTCTTCTTTCCTTTCCTTCGTTGTCCATTTTTTTTCCTTTGCACTTCCTTGTATTATCTTCTATGACACTGTTCCCTTACTATCAACTTCCTTTACTTTCCTTTATATTCCTATTCCTATTCATCATTTTGTTCGTTTACTTTCATTCCTTTCCTTTGTATAACTTCCTTTCCTCATTTTCTCTTACCTTCACATCTTTCCTTTACATTTCCAATCATTCTCCTCTCTTATCATTAAATTCTTGTCCTATCTTTCTCTTCCTTCACCTTCCCTTACCATTCTTCATCTCACTTTCCTTCCATGTTTTTTTTTCCTTACCACTCCTAACCAACCCTCCTCTTTCCTTCCCTCCTCTCTTCTCGACCCTTCCACTTCTCCCCTTCCTCCTCCATCAGTGGCAAAAGTAAGAAAACAAAGCAACACTAATCAAGTTACACTCACCCCCAAGTACACCATCGGCCCATTACAGGAGGGGGAGATACAAATAATTAAAAATGATGACAAGCCAAATTATTACAAATATTAAAGTTAACTAATTTGGTGGCAGGCTGCTGCTGGTGTGGTGATAATTCGTACTTTTCCACGCTGTTATTCTGGTGAGTTGTTGTTGTTGTTGTTGTTGTTGTTGTTGTTGTTGTCGTTGTCGTTGTCGTTGTCGTTGTCGTTGTTGTTGTTGTTGTTGTTGTTGTTGTTGTTGTTGTTGTTGTTGTTGTTGTTGTTGTTGGTGGTGGTGATGGTGGTGATGGTGGTGATGGTGGTGGTTTTCTGTTGTTTTCTATTCAATATCCTTTTTTTCTTCTGCTTAGCATTATTTATTTATTTTCTTTTTCGTTTTTTCTTTGTTGTTGTTGTTGTTGTTGTGGTGGTGGTGGTGGTGATGGTGGTGGTTTTCTGTTGTTTTCTATTCAATATCCTTTTTTTTCTTCTGCTTAGCATTATTTATTTATTTTCTTTGTTGTTGTTGTTGTTGTTGTTGTTGTTGTTGTTGTTGTTGTTGTTGTTGTCGTTGTCGTCGTCGTCGTCGTCGTCGTTGCTGTTGTTCTTACTGTTGTTTTTCTTGTACGAGTATGTTGTTGGGGTCGTTGTTTTCCTCCTCCTCCTCCTCCTCCTCTCTTTCCCTGATCTAATTCTGGGACAAGTAAGTTTTCTTCATATTTTCCAGTGATCTTCATTTCTAGTACTCGCTCGACGGCCAAATATATCCACAAACATCAGGTACACACACCAATATTATTTTTCTGTTCAGATTTTCACCGGAGTCGTTCCGTGAAAATGCCAGACTCTGATCCGCCTATCTCCCTTCTTCGGCTCACGAAAAATAAACCACAAACAGTAAATATATATTGAGAGATACGTTGAATAGATTGATAAGAGCTCTATCGTTTTGTCGATGATACCAACACACTTCTCCTTATTTATCTATATACGAGGCCGGTAATCCCACACAGGGCAGCCCAGACAATACACTTCACACTCGTACGCACATCATTCATTCTCTTTGCCCCGTCTGCCCCTGGTGAAAAGGAATAGTTTCGTGGACAACTTTACATTTCAGGAGCCTTGACTTGGCACCACTGGCCACGTACTTCCACACCACGGCACAATAGTATGCACTGATTTGCCCGTTCCATACCCCGCACCTACACACTCCAATCCTGAAACGACCCCTTCATCGTTCAGTTTTCGACATTTCGCTGCTATATACAAAACAGACCTACACACACGCGCACAAAGAGAGAAAAAAAAAACACGTTCAACATCTCACTTCCAAAAACATAAACTATAAAAGGAGATTTAAAAAAGCAGTTGGAGCAAGTTTGATTACTAATATTGCTCTCAGGGAATATATAGAAAGAAAACAAATATGAAAATGCGCCTCACATCCTTTCCCTGACAGAAATAGAAAATACTCCCGTGAAGTCTTGATAATTTCACAATGTACATTACTACTAGGTTGAGTTTTTTTTTGCCGCCTCATGAAGAACCTGTGGCATAAACACTGCAATACTGTCAGCTAATAACTTGCATACAATAGCGCTCATTATGCAGGTTTTGAAAGTTTAAAATGCTATCAGTGGCTACATGGCTGTGTGTGTGTGTGTGTGTGTGTGTGTGGGTGTCTTATATATAGATGTCAGAGTTTGCAACACTTCGAAAACCGAATGATTATTATTTATTGCATTTTTTTCTTACAAATCTGTGACGAATTTCGAGGATTCACTCATGGAAAAATGCCGCATGTCCACTGCGCCGTGTCTTCAAAAACACACAAAAAAAGTATATTGGATTCTTGTTTTTTTGCTGAAGAGCAGTTTTTTTTTTCACTTTGCTTTGAAGAAATTCGAAAAATATATATATTCCAGGGACATACCACACGTATAAAAAGATTACAAAATACTCAACGGTGCATGCGGTTTCACTGTGCTTTGAAGTCCAATTTCCCAATTACGTTTGGCTGTCCTCTCAACACCCGCGTCAGTAACTTCATGAAACAAGCCCGTAGCACAGTGCCATCAGTCAATCTTCCTTCTGACCTCCCGTGCTATAGATACTTGATGAATAAAAGAGCAGAGATACAGCGCCATCTGTCAATCTCACTCGTGATCTCTCGGACTCTAGTAAATTAATAAAATGAGACAGTAGTGGCCCATACAATGCCATCAGTCTTTCTTACTCGTGATTCTCCCTGTTGTAGAACCTATAAAACGCCACAGTATTAGGATTGCAATGTCATCAGTCTAGTCTATCTGTTAATTACTCCAATACGTATCAAGTCTACAGTAAGATTTTATCAATCAGAAAACAAATTATTAGTAGACTTCAATAGATTAATAAGCATCCACACTATCTTCCTTCAGCTTGATACTTTGTGAAGAAACGCTTATGGTGGGTGTGATTGAGGAAGATACAGAAGAACGAGCGTGTTGGAGAAGTCTGAGCCACTGTGGCGACCCTTAAAGAAAGTACACATTGAGTCTTTAATCTTCTTAGTTATCCTATGAGTTTTTGAGGCCACATATACACAGTTCTGGGAGACAAGTAATTAAAGTCACTGAATTCCCTCTAAGTAATAACGCAGACATAATTTTGAGCCTTGAGTTTTACATCCTAAGAAAGAGTGTAAGAGAAAACACATTCAATCATAACTCACTAGACTTGCCCACAACTTTTTTTTTCACCTGACACTTTATACCGTGGAAATTTAAGAGTGCAAGGGACAATACATCAATTCTTAAATCATTCCACTCGCCCTTGAAAATAATGTAATGTTATATTTTAATTTTACAGTTCGCATTCTGTGGAGCGAAGTGTGTGGGAGACAGCAAACTAATTCACTCCAGCACATATCTATCTTGCGGAGGTGAAAATAAAAATGCTGACGCCGAGTGTTTAAAGCACATAGGTGTGTACGACAGCCGTCTTTACAATGGCGAGTGTTTGAGTGGATCATCTTTAATACTATTTATGTGTGTAGTAGTAGTAGTAGTAGTAGTAGTAGTAGTAGTAGTAGTAGTAGTAGTAGTAGTAGTAGTAGTAGTAGTAGTGATGGTAGTTGTAGTAATATTAGCAGTAGTAGTTATTGTTATTAGTGATCTTGGTACGCTGTTGCTGTTTTGTAGTAGTAGTAGTAGTAGTAGTAGTTGTAGTTATTATTGTTGTTGTTGTTGTTGTGTTTGTTGTCACTTCTGCTGCTGCTGCTGCTGTTGTTGCTGATATTTTTCAGAGAAAATATATAACACACACACACACACACACACACACACACACACACACACACACACATACACAGGATGGATCAGCGGGAAGGAGGTCCAAGAGGTACAAAAGAAATCCTTATGGGATATCATCAATAGGACTGTCAAAGAGTAGAATCAATACGTCTTTGTAATGGCTTGCCTTTATGTACCAGACAAGGCTTAGCAGTGCCATTGGCCAACTTGCAAGGAGTGCCGACCTGGGGAAATGTGGCAGACAGACGGACTACCACTTTGCAGGAAGACGAGTAGAAAGAGATGGAAATGAAGGGAGGGTAAGATAAGAAATCAAATGCAGGGATAGTAAGACAAAATTGAAGGTAGGAAAGGAAGGTCAGTACAAGGTGGTGAGACAAAGGGAAAGTAGGAAAAGAAGGTAACTTTATGGAGAGAAAGAAGAGATGGGACAAAAGTTAGAAAAGGGAGTTAAGTGGAATGATGTTAAGACAGAACGGAAGGTAGCAAAAGAAGGTAGGTAAAATAGTGGTGAGATTAGAGAAAGTACAGAAAGAAGGTAACTTTTTCAGAGAGAAGACTGGGGAGATGAGGCAATAGAAAAAGAAGGAAGGAAAATGTAAGGAGAAAAGCAGGTGGAAAAAAAATCAAGGGAAATAAATAGAGGGAAAACGAAGAAGTGACAAGAAGAAATGACAGGAAAATAACTACAAGAATGGAAAGGGAAGTACGTGCAAAAGAGGGGAAAGAAAGAACTCAGCTGTATGGGGAAATGGAAAAAAAAATGATGAATTAGAAAAAAGTTAACTATAGGAAAAGAAAGAAGAGATTGAAAATATGTAGGAAAGAAAGGTGATCGTAAAGAAGGGCGAATAAAGAGAAGGGGAAGAAGGGAGGTAAATGTAGGGAGAGGAGGAGGAGCAGGTAGAGCAGAAAGGAAAGTTAATTGTAGGAGGAGAAAGCAGACCATAAGGGGAAGTAGAAAGAGAAGTAATTTCAGGGAGCGGAGAAGGGGATGGAGGAAGAGGAGGGAGGAGAGAAGGGAAAGTACATAGCAAGGGAGGTAAGTGAAGTGAGGTGAAAAAAGCAAGACACGAGGGGAAGGGACAAGGTAATGATGTTATGGAATCCGAACGAAACGAGAGGAAAAATAAAAAAAAATAAAAAAGGAGTCAAATGAATAGCAGATGAAAGAACACGATATGAAATAAAAAATAAATGAAAATATATTAGAGAAATACCAAATAAAAAGCGACATATGAAAAAAAGTATAATAAAACTAGAACGGACAGAATTCCACACATACACGTAATTAAATAAGAAGGATGACCATAAAAATACGGAGCTCAAGGAAATGTTTGCAGATTGAATATACAGAGAGAGAGAGAGAGAGAGAGAGAGAGAGAGAGAGAGAGAGAGAGAGAGAGAGAGAGAGAGAGAGAGAGAGAGAGAGAGAGAGAGAGAGAGAGAGAGAGAGAGAGAGAGAGAATCTTCCCCCGCACGCTGCAACAAGGTTATGAAGCGTAATAAGCAAGTGATGAAATTTCCTGATGGCGGCCTGACGATGTACCGGAATGAGGGAGGCACGAATGAAGCTGGAAGACGAAAAAAAAAAAAAAGAAAGGGCAGAGAGAAAAGTGGAAGGAAAGCATACCTCGATATTATTCAGAACATACAAAGAATAAGATGAAATACAAACGGGTACTGATATAATTAAAAGGGAGGATGAATGAAAATGATGACGAAAAAGATTGAGGGAATAAAAACAGAAGGAAAAAGATAGACAAAAAAAAAAGAAAATTTGAAGGAAAACATAGCAATATTCAAATTACACCAAGAATAAGATGAAAGCGATGGATATGAGACACAAATATGTAAATAATTAAAGGAAGAATGACTGAAATTGGAAGACGAGAGAGAGAGAGAGAGAGAGAGAGAGAGAGAGAGAGAGAGAGAGAGAGAGAGAGAGAGAGAGAGAGAGAGAGAATAGCAAAAATAAAATAAAAAAAATGGAGTTAAAAACTGGAGGAAAACTTAACTTTGACTCTACTTAATTGAAACATGCTATAAAAAAGATTGAGAGAGAGAGAGAGAGAGAGAGAGAGAGAGAGAGAGAGAGAGAGAGAGAGAGAGAGAGAGAGAGAGAGAGAGAGAGAGAGAGAGAGAGAGAGAGAGAGAGAGAGAGAGAGAATAGCAAAAATAAAATAAAAAAAATGGAGATAAAAACTGGAGGAAAACTTAACTTTGACTCTACTTAATTGAAACATGCTATAAATAAGGAAAATATAGAAGAAAACCTTAAAATCTAAATTAATCAAAGGAAAGACATGAAAGAACACGACAAAAGGAAACCGAATAGCAGACACCTCGGCATTATTCAAAGCATTCTAAAACAAGATGAAAAACAGGTAACAAAGAATTCATTAATCAGGAAGAGGTAGATAAATAAGAAGCAATAATTAGGGGAAGGCTAGAAAAAGGTGAAATCTAGTTAAGTTCAAGAAATAAAATTAAATATCAAAGTTTTTTTTTTAATTTTTTTAGGTTATACGTCTGGTTACATGGAAGAACAAAACTCATAAAACAGGAAGCAGAAATAGTTGGATAAATAAGCAAGGAGAGTTAAGAAAATGCCAGAAAAAAGGTGAAATCAGGGTGAAATTAAAGTAAGGCGGAAATTATGGTCAATCGTGTGGTGCAGTGGTCCTCATGTGAAAAGCTGGAGAGGTCAAGTGGATGACCAACAAGGTGAAGTACGCAGTAACGAACCCTTTTTTTTCATACGTACTTGGCATTTCCTTCTCATGAGACTAACTACATTTTTAACGAGGGCTTACGGTGAGTTAGATATGCTTCTTGCTGCTGTTGCTGCTGCTGTTGTTATTATTATTGTTGTAGTTGGCATAATCAGTATTATTATTATTATCATTATTATTATTATTAGTAGTAGTAGTAGTAGTATGATCATTAGGTAGTAGCGATAATAGTAGTGACAGTAGCAGTAGTAGCATCAGTAGCAGTGGTGCCGGTAATAATAGTAGCAGAGTAGAGGTAGCAAGGACTATCATTATCGTCATTACTAGTATTATTGCAACCAAAACCACCAATATCATCACACTTCCATGTTCCTTCTCAATCACCCTTTTGTTTCTTATATTCACTTAAACAATCATAAGTAGCATCATTATAATCATACCCACGTTTTCATCCCGTAATTATTTTCCTTCCTCATCAGCCAGTCTCAAAAATAAGTGTTTGTGTGTGTGTGTGTGTGTGTGTGTGTGTGTAAGAGAGGAGGCAGCCAGCCACTGTTATTAGGCTCCGTCAATGAGCTCGACACGTCCCGGTAATTATCGTTCCATCATTACAATCACCAACCTTCATCGTCATCATTAATCACTCGGAAATATTCCCATTCGGTCCACGCCAGTTATCAAAAACACTCTCTCTCTCTCTCTCTCTCTCTCTCTCTCTCTCTCTCTCTCTCTCTCTCTCTCTCTCTCTCTCTCTCTCTCTCTCTCTCCGGTCATCATTAATTACGCATTCTACTCATCATTCTCATCCTCTCCCTCATTTCTTCATCTCCCCTCTCCCTCTCTCCTTAGGGAACATGGAGGGAGTTAAGACAGGAAGGGAGAGAGAGAGAGAGAGAGAGAGAGAGAGAGAGAGAGAGAGAGAGAGAGAGAGAGAGAGAGAGAGAGAGAGAGAGAGAGAGAGAGAGAGAGAGAGAGAGAGAGAGAGAGAGAGAGAGAGAGAGAGAGAGAGAGAGAGAGAGAGAAATTACGATTACGAAAGAATAATCTCGACAACCTCTGAAACAAGAAAAAAAAATCACTATTGCCACACAAACATACACAGCACATAAACACTCGAAAAAAGAAAAAAAAAAAAAAGACTGCACGATTTCCTGATTTACTTCTCCAATAACCGCACCTTGTATCTTGAGGGGGAAGAGGCGGCGGTGTTTGCGCCTCAAAAATATACGTAATGTAGTTCAGTCACGTTCTGTGTGTTCAAGTAATTGGTAAAAGTGACTTACAGCTCTGAGATGTGTGTGTGTGTGTGTGTGTGTGTGTGTGTGTGTGTGTGTGTGTGTGTGTGTGTGTGTGTGTGTGTGTGTGTGTGTGTGTTTATAGTAATTATTGGTAAGTAATAGTTGTAAATGTTATAGTAGTAGTAGTAGTGTAGTAGTAGTAGTAGTAGTAGTAGTAACAGTAGTAGTACGTTACATAAAAAGGTAGCAGCAGTACCAGCATTTCAGGAGCATGCAAGCAAGCAAGAAGCAAGAACACCAGCAGCAATGATAATCACGCAAGAAAGGAAACAAGCGAGCAAGCAAGAAGCACCACCACCACCACCACCACCACCACCACCACCAGCGGCGGCAGCAACATTAATACCGTTAATCCCCGAACTTTTCCCGCTGGAGTCAGAACAGGGTGTACGAGCGTGACTGGGAATCAGGGACAGTAGCTCATCGATTCACACACAAATGCTGGAGAGAGAAAGGTTAAAAATAATGTAATTCGGATTTGAGGAAGCTTCCCTCATTCTAAGCACCTAAAGCTGATGTTTGACGACTAGACTGAGATAAAGCGAAATCATTACTGCTGCTATGACTCGTCCCTCACTCCAACCTTTCTCTTCCGCCCAGACTCACTACGGACACGACGCCACGGGCTGTATCCCTCGCGCACCAAGTCTTGGCGGCGTCTCTGAGGTGGCCAGGAAGGGTAATGCTGGAAGGAGCCCCTAATAGGAATACAAGATGAGCCCCAGAGGCACATACAGCACCGCCTCACCAGCCTCGCAGTAACTGGGCTCGCTCATAATTAAGGTCTGATCGCCTTCAGTCGCCCCGCAGAGCCACGCCAAAGTATGGCTTACTAAGAATGGCGCACACACACCACGCCTCACTGTTGCTGCTTGAGGGAGAGGACCAAGGGAAACAAAGGTAATTCCAAGGCGTGAATTTTGAATGAAATCATTTAAGTTACGGTGCGGCAATAGTAAGTCTTAATACATGTCGCCGGAGAGAATTACTAAAGGGCGCTTCCTCTTCTCTCGTCTTCTACCCTGCGCCAGGATCAATCTCGTAGCATTACGGTTATGAGTCTAGCACTGTGCCGCAGAACCACGTGGTACAAAATAGATGAAGAAAGGAGAGTGAAAAATGATAGTAATAGTTATGACAGTATCCATGCAAATACTGCACAGATCTCAATATAAGACAATGAAACATGATGATGAGGGCAGTGTTAGTGATCATAATCCTTGTTATGATCACGAAGAATCATAATCATTACTATTTTTTTATCATGATAATTTTTATAATTAGTTCTGTCATCAGATATATTCCCCTCACCGTCATCATCCGCTTGGAAGAGGAGACAGATAATTGGCAATTAAATTTATCTGGGAAGACAAGGGTCACTGAGCGTATCCCCTTGAAAAAAAATGCCAAGTTCCCACAAAACTTACATTTTGTTTCCGGAAGACCGCAAAAATATGCATCAAAATAAATGTATATGCAAAACAAAAATAAAGTAATAAATCAATTAATACATCAATCAATATATAAAACACAATCGGCCAGAACGCTCCAGAGTATTACGTGAAAGGAATGAATAAACAAGGACAACATTGCATTAATACACCATGAATAGAAAGAACATTTAATTAAAGACATTCTACACCAAGGCCGTGGAAGCAGGAGAGGCACAGACTGCTAATACACTGCACGAAACAGGAGCAAGACAAGCAAACACAGAGAGCTTTTGACTCTACCTCGTCTAGCAGTGTCGTGTGGGCTGCAGCCTCTCCTCCCACACTTGCTCCAGAAGTGCACTCTCATGTGAATGAATGAAGAGTAGGACCAGCATCTGAAAAGATGAAAGATACAAAGCTATACAATAATATCTTCCTTCACTAATTTAAGTTACCAAAAGATACAAGTTGAATGGAGATCTCAGCTGTGCTTAGTCCAAAGGAAGAGACTGGACGAGTGTTTCGACATGTAGAAAACAGACATGCTGATAAAATTATAACGTATAAATAATAAAATACCAATCATTTAAAGCCAAAACTATCTTACAAAGGAAAATACAGGACAAAACGACAGGGCATGTAACTCATCGATCTACAGATAAATCGCAAGGATGAAAAGAAGAAAAAAAATAAATAAATAGTAGGATGATGCTGCTACTGATAATGGTAGCAGCAATAGTAGTAGTAGTAGTACAAGTAAATGGTGGTGACAGTAGCAATAGTACTAGTGGTGGCAGTGATGGTGATGGAATGTGAGAAAACAGCATGGCGATGGTAGTGATAGTGGTAGCAGTGGTAGTACAAGCATTGATCGTGGAATGCTAGAAAGAACCTTATAACCACAACGATGATTCAGTCATCGATCCTCTCATATCCGCCTCAACCGCTCGCCTCTCCATACACTCGTTTATTCATAGGACAAGGGCGTGCCACCAACGTGAACATTATGCCCTTCATCCTGCTACTTGCTGCGGTGAAGTGATCTGCCCCTATTCTTGTCAGCACTGCATGACATCATAGCGTGTGCCTGTCTGTGCTTGCTGCTCCACACTCCCCATGATATATTGGCGTATAGAGCTTTCCTGTCCTGTAAAGCTATTGGGAGATTTCGTGGCAAAGACTGTAAATAAGTGAGGAAGTGGTGGTGGTGGTATGGATATTTGTATAGTGTGTGTGTGTGTGTGTGTGTGTGTGTGTGTGTGGAGAGAGAGAGAGAGAGAGAGAGAGAGAGAGAGAGAGAGAGAGAGAGACTCGAAATGTTCTACCTCTTCGTTATGTAATTCGAATATTCAAGTCCTCACTCCCTTTCTCTTTTCTCTTTTATTTTTGGCATGACATGAGGCAAAATTAATCCATGACATGCAGCAGCTGATGGCTTTCTCCCACCCCGCGGATCACGTATGGCATCCCGTGTAATACTCGAGGTGGTGGTGGTGGTGGTGGTGGTGGTGGTGGTGGGAGGGGGAGCAGAGGTTTAACGTTTGAAAGCTGGTGCGCTGGATCAAATTATATAATTACCATACACGCGAGTAAATGACGTGTTAAGCATGACTACACTTGTCACCTTTTAATTTTCAGATCACATATTTTAGCCTTCCTGTATGCCGAGTTCTTATCCTTAGTATTCCTTTATATCGAGATTACAGATTTTATTCACCTTTACAACCTTCGAGAAACAGTCAAAATTCCAATAAATGCCTTCACATGTTTATATTGACCTAAATCAATGTTTTAAGCGTTTTGTGAGATGCAGGTCTTTACCTTCATCTTTACCTAAGCATTATCGATTTTGGAAAACCGTCAAAATTCTCCCTCCACTTCTTTAAAATCTACTTCCTCACACGTTGTATTTACTGAAATCAACGTTCTGAGCCTTAACACCACAAAAAAACGTTAACATTTAATTCCTCGCAATTTGTATTAACCGAAATCAACCTTCTGAACCCAAACACTACAAAAAAAAAAAAATCTACTTCCTCACACTTTGTATTTACTGAAATCAACGTTCTGAGCTCAAACACAACATATTACACGAAAAAAATAACAGTAAAATCAAACAGAAGCCTTAAACACCCGAACAGCTTAATCAGCAGATGCAGTCAAAATTTTTATTCACAACTTAATCCACTTCTTAACACTTTATATTTACCAAAATCAACGTTCTGATCCCAAACATCAAACACATCACACGAAAATTAGTACTAAAAACAAACAGAATCCCTGAACACCACAACGCCCGGACCAGCAGACGCTAATCCCGGCTCGTGCCACCCTTACCACCGCGCCACAAACACCACAATAACCATAACGGGCCCTTAACACCAACATGCACCCGGCCACCACAGCGCTGTAATTATAACCCTCACCCCAGCAGCAGCCACCACTCGGCATCTCCCCACCCTCTCTTTCCTCCTCGTCTATTCAACCAGGGTTAAGTACACAGCCTCTACCCTCTCGTTCCCTTCCGCCACACACACACCCCAACACTGTCTACCACCGCTAACACAGCCACCTCGCCCTACTCTGCACCGCTGCCCTAAACACTACCACTCCTTGTCGCCTCTGCCACCACCACTACCACCATCCACTACCTCCAACACTGCCACCTCCCTTTAACATTCTGAACCGTCGCCCCTTAACAATCCAGCAACTCCTTCTCACAACTACCACCACCACCACCACTGCCTCCACCTA
>NC_087192.1:6012500-6022500 GCF_035594125.1 Scylla paramamosain
TCTTTCTTTTCTCTTTTTCCTATTTTTTTGTTTGGTTTCATTTTTTTCTAGTTTTTTTCTTTTCTATATTTTTTTGTGATTCTGTATTGTCTTTTCCTTTCTTTTTGCCTCTTCTATTTTTTTTCTGGTGTTCTCTTATTTTCTATCTTCTTTTCTTTTTTTCTTGTTTTCCGCGGTTTTATATGCATATGGAAGATACATAGCTTGGTTTACCTTACATAGAAAATATCTTGCTATCTTTTCTATTTTTATTTTTTTTCGATACATAAGTAAGGATTATTCAATGCATTATTTATGCAGACAATAATAGCACGCGTACCATTTTTCATACCCAAAAACATTTACATGCATTCGTGAACAGAAACAGGACGAAAATTTTCCTTTTTTTTTCGTGCTCTTCTTCCTTTCTTGTCTTTCCAGTTATCGACGCTCTCCCTCCTAATCCTTGCCTTTTTCCTCCACATCCCACCGTAAGCCCTTCCTCCTTCCCTCCTTTCCTCTCTCCCCTCCCTCCGCTGCCTTCACTCCCTCACCTTCCCGAGACCTCCCTGACGCTAAAAACAGCCGTGACTCAAAAGAATGGGTGCATTTTTCTCTTCCTGGAAGGTGTGTCATTATGATAAGGAAAATCCAATATTTAATAGAACGACAAAACACTACAAGCACCATCCCTCCCTCTCTCCTTCCCTCCGGCACTCACCTCACATGGCCTTCCTCCCTCCCTCCGGCACTCACCTCACATGGCCTTCCTCCATGCCTCCCTCTCCCCCCATGGCCTCAAGCACTTTCCCCCTCTCTCCCTTCAGATTCCCCAATACTCTCTCTCTCTCTCTCTCTCTCTCTCTCTCTCTCTCTCTCTCTCTCTCTCCTCTCTCTCTCTCTCTCTCTCTCTCTCTCTCTCTCTCTCTCATCTCTCTCTCTCTCTCTCTCTCTCTCTCTCCAGTTTTCCTTCCATCTCTCCATCTCTTCTTGTTTCCCTCCACCATCACCTGCATCCCTTCCACCTCCCATTTCCCAACAAAACACAGGTACCAAGCACATCACTTTCCCTTTTCTGCTATCCCAGTACCCTACATGCTTCATACAAGAGCTGCTATGTGTAGGTTTAATGGCTTATTGCAGCTTCCCTTATTTTCTTAAGCTCTTATGTTCTTATCACCCTAAAAAAGAAAAAAAAAGATAATCGTAAAAAAAAAAATAAAAAAAAGCAGTCTCTATATGTAGTTCCAGATGTGTTCATTCACTCCTTAAAAGCAATTCAAGTCACAGGAACGAAGGAAAGAAAAACAAATACCAAAAAAAATAAACACAAGGCTCCCTGTGAAATTAAACCGAGAAGCAGAGAAAAGGGAAGGTTTCACACACCCAGACACTAAGGGAAGTACAATAACTGACAGAGGAGCAAGTACTAAATAGGGTGTACCTTTTACCAAAAGCAATGAGTGGCTGGGTGAGGTGAAAGATGAGCTCGAGTTGATGTGCACGAAAAGGAGAAATGTACAAGATCTGGCAGGTACATAATGGTGGGCATCTATGGGTCTGGTACTAGTGTGGAGAGGGGAGAGGAAGTTAAGATGTAATTGATGAGAGAGAGAGAGAGAGAGAGAGAGAGAGAGAGAGAGAGAGAGAGAGAGAGAGAGAGAGAGAGAGAGAGAGAGAGGAGAGAGAGAGAGAGAGAGAGAGAGAGAGAGAGAGAGAGAGAATTATATAACCAAACCTACCAAAACATCACACACACACACACACACACACACACACACACACACACACACACACACACAAGCAGCCCTCCCTGTCTTGCATTGACCGAAGTGGAAGCAGCAATTGGGACGCCACCACCGCCGCCACCTTCCACCTTTCAACTTCCACCTTCCACGTCCCATTCACACATCTTGGGGTCGACGAGGGGCGCCTCTCCACTTAGTTCAAGGACATCCACAAAGGACTCTCCTGGTCCCACTCCTAGTTCTGATCCTAATCCTCCCATACTGCTTCTCTTTCATCCTCCTCCTCCTGCTCCTTCTCCTCCTCCTCCTGCTTCTCCATCTCGACCTCCCACTCCATCATCATAATCATATTGTACTCATCTTTCTGTTTACCTCTTCGTCTGCCTCCTTCTTCTCCTCCTCTTTCTTTTATTTCTCTACCTACTCCTCCTCCTCTTCTCGCATTTCCTCACACCCAAATATGGAAGGAAACAATGAACCAGTAGAATTCCATAAGAAGCTTTAAGTGCCTCAGAGAGAGAGAGAGAGAGAGAGAGAGAGAGAGAGAGAGAGAGAGAGAGAGAGAGAGAGAGAGGAAGAGAGAGAGAGAGAGAGAGGAGAGAGAGAGAGAGAGAGAGAGAGAGAGAGAGAGAGAGAGAGAGAGAGAGGAACCTTAACTCACAAGGGCCAAGGATCAAGGAGCACTGGTATAAAACTTGAGAAATACAATATATCTGACTTCCCCATTTCCTTCCCAAGCCCTCCACGCACCCTCGCCTCCCGCCACGCCTCCAGGGAGTAGTTTGGGCCCCGGATACCCGACTTACTGCCTTTCTTTTCTCCCTATTGGACTAAGATATCACCGCGAGGCTTGGGAGGGGCTGCTGCCTGGGTAACAAAACACTCCTTTGAGGGGCCTGCGGGGACTGGTAAAGGCTCTCTAGTGTGTGTTAGGACTAAAGACACTGGATGGGTGTATGGGTGTAGGTGTCTGGATAGCCCTTACTAGGAAATTATAGTGGCGTTTGGATTTGTATGTTCTATTCAGGCTTTTAGGTTTATTAGGAAGATGTACTGTGCTCCTTCCAGTCTATCTGTACTAGTGTCGTTGTTAAAAGGGTAAATTATATTTTGTTAAGGCTTGGAAACTGTAAGGGCAATGTAGTGGACTTCTTATCGTCTATTTGTGCTATTGTGACGCCTGGGAAGATTAAATTATTTCATAGGGATGGCTAGAAGGGGAAATTTGATCCACGTAAGGACTGAATAATGTCTTGTAGCAAAGGTACAGAAAGCAAACGAGACATGGATTGCCTGGAGGGCGACGGAAGATGAGACGGTGTGTCTAGAATGAGTGAAAGGTGGAGCATTAAGCTACCAAAAGGTTGTGTGTCATTTGATATACGTACTACCTAAATCATGTCTTGTCGCAAAGATACAAAACGTTCACGAGATCTGGTTTGCCTGGAGGGCGGCGGAAGATAAGATGTCATGTCTAGAATGAGTGAGGGTTGCAGAATAAAGATAATAGTACAATTATGGGAAAAAGCCTGGAAAAATATGTATGGTGTCTCATGTCCAAGGAAGATTTATAGATGCAAGGGGGAGGTAATGTACTTTTTTGTGTCTGTTTATGGAAAAGCTTAAGTATTCAGGGGGACTATCTGAGAAGAGATACGTGATACTTTAAAGCCAAACGTCCTTACACCTCAGGGACAGAATGCGCAGGGGATGTATGTTGTCTGGAGGGAGAGTGAGGATGAAATGCGTCTGGAATGCGTGAGTGCTGTAATGTGCGTGCCGTTAGCGTGAGGTCATGGGGAGCAGCAGGGACGGAGAGGCGGCGTGAGGTGCTTGACAGGCGAGGGCGCAACAGAGAATGGAGTGGAAGCGATTGGGATTGTGGAGGAGGGGAAGACTGAGGGGGTGAGGAAGAGGACTGTTTGAATCACTCACCGCTGGAGTGATGACCTCGACTGCCGCGCTTGATTCCCCCATTGCAAGGGTGACACTAATGGATCCCTGACGCCTGGTCGTACCCTGAGCGCCCCTCTCTCCCCGTCCCTCCCTCCCGTGCTCCGGAAGGTGGGTCACGCAGGGCGTCATAAATTCCTGCTAGTGTTCCCAGAGCAACTTTTAGCTCGGAAGTTTAGATGGGTTTTCAATTCAAAAATCTATCTCCAAGTCTCTTTCTGGGAAGTCGTCTGTTTCTTCCTTTTTTTTTTTTTAGGGGGGGACGAAAAAAAAACTACGTATGAAATTTTTATCGGTTCGTTCTTACATTATTTATGAGGAATGTTGCATCGGTTGGCCTTTACCCTCAATTCCCACCAGCCACCTTCGCCATCGCTTTCTGAGACAAGCTTCCAAGGACAGGAGACTAGTGGAGGATTACTCGAGACAGTGGGCTGTTCCTCAACATTTCATGGTGTTATTTCTTACATTCAACAAGCTATAGTGGAAGTTGTTGGGGTTTTTAAGGATGTTTTCATGATTCAAGTAGTATAACAACAATTCTCCTTAAGAACAAACACTTAACAAAAACACCGACTAGTAATATATGTGGCCGTTCAAAATAGTTATGCTGAGAGAACAAGGCGTTTATAAATATGAAATAGTGTGACACGAAAGTACGTAACCCAGAAGCGGAGAGACACAAGGGAAGCCCCAAAGCAACAGGATCAAAGGACGTGACAAGGGTAACAAACATCCGTGGCACAAACATGGGTACTAAAACTTTGTAACTGAGACCAAGGACTGGAATTCTGTGGCACCAACAGGTTTATCCATTACTGAAACAATGCTGCTGTCAGACAAAGAAGGAGGAGGAAGCAGGAAGCAGGAGGAAGCAGGAGAGGATGAGCGCTGATACCACTAACAACAACGATGATAAGGAAGACCACGAGATCACGCCTACAGTGAGATGCACCAGAACAGAAAGACGGCAAAGGATAATCGCTGCAGAGGAAGAAACGCGCCAATTTCCACCACATACTTGAGACGTGAGGCAATAAGGAATGATACAGACCACAGGAAAAGGTGAAAATATGAGAAGGGAAGGCGTAAGATGGGGGAAGAAAAAGAAGGCAGAAGCTGGTTGGGCGGCTGAAGGGGACTGGGCTGGGGAGGCGCGTTGTGGGGTGGGGCTGGGCACAAGGGGACTGAGCAACGACCACTGCCACCAACAGCTACGACCACTCGGCCCGACGGGGGGTTCCTCTCCAGCAGATGTGTGGCCTCTCCACCTCACTCCCGCCTCACTCCGCGCCCTCTGCCTTATGTGTGGACCCTTACGCTAACGCACGACCTCTCCACCGAAGGCACGACCTCCTCAAGGAAGGCACGACCTCTCCAGCAAAAGCATGTCCCCTACAGCCCACGCGGGATCGATCTCAGCTGCAGACTCGACGACCTCTATGGTCAGAGCAAGAACACCTGTAGAAGAGCACGACCTGGCCAAGGAAAACGACTTTCTGTAGCGCAATTTCACCCAGAGAGAGAGAGAGAGAGAGAGAGAGAGAGAGAGAGAGAGAGAGAGAGAGAGAGAGAGCAGGAACAGACTCACAGGCTGAAATAAAGAAAAATACATGATACGGGAGGAAGGTTAATAAGAGAAAAAATAAGTAAGATTGAATAAAAAAAAAAAATAAGCAAAATAAGGATAAAAAAAAATGCCAAAATAGAATCATATATAAATTTGCCACACACACACACACACACACACACACACACACACACACACAATGATTTAACCAGTGTGTTGTGTCCCAAAGCTCCGACAATAAACAAAATCAAAAGCGAAGCTCCACAAGCGAGTATATTTTCAGCGAGTTTAGTGTTTCGCTGCAGAGTTTCGGGTAGTGACGTGTTTTCCTAACTAAGGATGTGGCTGAAATAGAATCGGTCAGTAGAGCCTTAATAAAACACAATGTCTTTAAGCGAGGTGGAATCCAGCTGAAGTGATTTAAAACTTTTATTACTTTCTTCTCTCAAATAATTCGCTTTTCACAGGTTTCTTTTCCTTTCCACCAAATCTGACGCTTCTATATTTTATTCAGAATATTCTTCATGTAACGAAAGTAAATTTTAATAATGTGTGTATAATTCATTAAACTCTTTAAAACTGATTGTCGTCATTAATGGTAACATGAAACTTACCATTAATAAGAAGCATATTGTTGTCCGGAGTCTCTCTCTCTCTCTCTCTCTCTCTCTCTCTCTCTCTCTCTCTCTCTCTCTCTCTCTCTCTCTCTCTCTCTCTCTGTTCTCTCTCTCTCTCTCTCTCTCTCTCTGTACTTGACTGAAAAAAAATAAAGATTCATTCTGATCCTCACAATTCTTTCATTTAATACTTCAGGTGTTCACTTTACACACTAAACCGTATAATTATTCTCCATTGTTTCCACATTATATTAACAGGAAGAGATTTTACAATTCTTCCTACCTCACTGTCTCTGCACTTGATCCAACGCGAGTCATTTTTCAATCTGCTTACCATCCGTGACCCTAACACGTGGCATTATTCACACCAGCAGCTGCAATCCTGTCCATAATGATGAAACGAGATAGAAGGTCAGTCAGTTTTTTAACCTTCCTGAACATCCCTGAACCTAACACGCGGCACTATTCACACCAACACCTGCAGCTCTGAACGTGTTGACAAGCAGCCATCCCAGCCAACAACCAAGACCTTGAGAGCAGTCACACTGTCTGCCGCCTATTGTGTGCGAGACTCATTAATGACTGCACTTTTCTGCCGCTACACGCGCTGACCGAGCCAATTTGCACAATGCAGAGTGAAACCAACCTGACTCCTCCTCGCCTTCCTCTCCTCTCCTCTCCTCTCCTATTCACTCTTCTCCTTTACTCCATCTTCGTCTTTCATTGTCAGCACTGCCACTGTCTTTATCACTTCTACCTCCTCTTCCGCCTCCTCCATTATCATCATTTTCTCTACCTATTTCATCTCTCTTCCCTTCTACTCCTCCTCTTCTACTTCTTTCTCATCCTTCTCGTTTACTCTCCTTTATTCCTTCACCACTGTCACTACTAGCATGATCTCCTCCTCCTCCTTCTCCTCCTCCCTCCTCCTCCTCCTCCTGTGCAGAACTTCGTCAAAAGCTTTTCAAAGTCCTGCCACACACTATCCGACAACTTAATTTACACTCAAAGAGAAGAGTTGACTGGAAAATGTTAGCAAATTTGATTAGCAAGACATACTATGATGCTAAATTATGCCACTATTCAGGGAGACTTGGAATGGTTAACTGATTTAAGGGGAATAAGAGTAAAATGCGTATTATTAGCGGAAGAATCGAAGAAAGCACATGAAATGATTACATTGCTTTGAGAGGAGACGGTGACTATATTTGCAGAGGATTAAGTATAAAAAAGTACAGGTCTTGAGATTTTACTAGTATGAGAAGAGATGATCATTGCCAGTGGAATGATGAATACGAAGGTAAAGGGATGATGAAGGGATGAATGGCCAGAATTAACCGTTTGACTGTTGATGAGTATTCCTACTTCATCTAAGCGATCCTGGGTGATTAAACTGAACAAAATAAAACTAGAGGCCACAGCCATTGGCATCATTACTTCTGCATTACAAACTTGCCGGTAAAAATCAACACCATTTCCTCTATAACTACTCGGTAATATTTCCAGCACCAATCAGTGCATTCATTACCACCACCATCGCCACCACCATCACCACTCCACTACTCACTGTTAGCGGTCCCACCAGCGGCATTATCTTCATTAGTAGCATCATCACAGCAGCTCATTCTCATTAGTGCTGATTTTACTAATGATGGTGACCGCCAGTGAATCGCAACTACCACGAGAGTTGTAATTTTTTCATGTCACTCAATGCCATACACTAACGTAGATCTTACACCAATTCATTTACTATTACTGGCGAACTGGCGAAGCTATTAATAAGAATGAGTTAATAAAGGTATAGATTTTGCCTATTACTCAGATTCATTCATTACTTTTGACGATATCCGAGCTTCACGCAGGCACCAGCTGTTGACTAGAATGGAGTAAATGAAGATGTAATTGTAAGGAGTAAATAACTGAAGGTGATTTTTAACACCATACGAAAAAATCAACGAAAAATTAACACCACCCCAAGAACAAGAATGAAATAAAACTGATGCCTAAGTAATGAAGAAATTAACTGTGCCTTCCTTATTAATCAAATCACAATGAAATTCGGAGATCAAATATTGAAGACACAAACACACGTATTGATCAAATTTCATACGAATCTGAGAAAGAAAAAAAGTTAATATCACCTTGGTACCTCGTGTTGCATTCCCTTGATATGAGAGCAAAGAAACACTTTAGTATTATTCAGTATTAATTTCTTCGCAATACTACACCAGCACAAATATTTCACAAAAACTTTAACGCAGAAGTTACAGCCGTACTATTTTTTTCCGCCTAAGTTTATTCCCGTAGTGAAAGCCTAACTTAATTTCGCGGCAGACCAGACTTTCCGGCTGCGCTTGATTCATTCAGGTCAGGTTGCTGTGTGATTCTTCTCTTCTGAAGCCCCGAGTCTTTCTTTTTACTTTTGTTAATTCCATTTATATGAATTATTGTTTATTACATTTATTTTTACTTATAGATTTTTTTCCACGCAATAATAAAAAAAAAAAAAAAGTCTTCCATGTAATTTCCATATGTCGATGAAATACTCCCCTGTGAGGTTTTGGTTATCATTTAACAGACAAAATGTATGGATGAGGACGACAGGTGAATGTATGTAGGTACGTTTCAAACAGGGACTGACTCGTGTAGGTCTCATGGCTTTTTGCACCTTACCTTATTTTATGTTCTTATTTTTTTCAATCCGCCAATAGTCCGACAAACCTAAATTATCAACACAGTCTTATAGCTTCCATACAGATAAATCACACATACAAAGCAGAAACGAGGATAAAATATTCCTGTATGATATTAAAAAGCCAGTTTAATTACCATTCCCATACTACATAAATTTCACTGATTTTTTTTTCTTTTCCCATAGAACACAAGAAGTAAGGGAAGCTGCAAGAAGCCATCAGGCCTACACGTGGCAGTCCCTGTTATACGTACCACAATAAGGTTCCCAAGGCAAACAGTCCCTCGTTCATACTCTTTACTGACGATCTGGTTGTTCCTTCTTTACAATTAGGAAAGAAAGTTCATAAGTACACCAAATACACACTTTTCACCGGTGTGTTCAGGACAAGTTGATGTAGGGAACCATTTTACATTAGTCAGTTCACCATTCTCTTTGAAACTAATCCTATTACGAAGACGGAAGATTGGTCATTATGAGAGAGAGAGAGAGAGAGAGAGAGAGAGAGAGAGAGAGAGAGAGAGAGAGAGAGAGAGAGAGAGAGAGAGAGAGAGAGAGAGAGAGAGAGAGAGAGAGAGAGAGAGAGAGAGAGAGAGAGAGAATTACAAGGAATTGAAGAGTTAAGATTGAAGGAAGTTTAAGTAAAAGATGTAAATATGAAACAAATAATGATGAGGAGGTAATCGACAACGAAGACGAGAAGGAAGAAAACGATGACGAAAAGGAGAGGAGATAAAAGAGCTGGAGGAGGAGGAGTAGGGGAACGATGATAATGACGAGGAGGAAGAGAAAAAGGAAGAGGAAGAGAAGCCAGTTTAATGTCAAGGTGAAGGTAAAGGATAAAAAGCTAAAATTAATAGATAAAAAGTAGGAAAGGGGAAAAAGATAATGAAAGAAGGGGAGGTGGAAGGAAAATGTGAGGAAGAGGAGGAGGAGAAAGAATAAAGTTAAAAAAAAAATAACAGGAAAAATAGAGGAAAGAGAAGTTCCACAAAAAAAAGTAAAAAAACACCTTAACATGAAAAAAAAACAGAAATAATATGGAAAAAAAGGAAGATGGAAAAAATTAATGGAAAATGCAGGAATAAAAAAAAGGAAAAGCAGAGGAAAGAAAAAGGCCTCTTGAAATAAAAAAAAACAATAATATGAATGCAAACAAACAGAATAAGGGAAAAAAGAAAGGTGGAAAAATAATGAAAGGGAAAACAGGAATAAAAAGAGGAAAAGTGGGAAAAAGAAGAGGAAAGAGGAGTTGTAGAGAAGGCGTATAGTTTCATGTGTCGATAATTTATCAATGTCCACGAGGCATTCACGGCATTTTTCTCTCTCTCTCTCTCTCTCTCTCTCTCTCTCTCTCTCTCTCTCTCTCTCTCTCTCTCTCTCTCTCTCTCTCTCTCTCTCCCTGTGTGTGTGTGTGTGTGTGTGTGTGTGTGTGTGTGTG